>NC_068358.1:79073308-79145808 GCF_020536995.1 Dreissena polymorpha
GATTTAATTTCAGCTATATTCTGTATGCAAGAATAAAACAATAATCGTTTATAATATAAAGTTGTCAACAAAACAAAATCTGGACAGTTTTATTTCATTGAATAGTCACTATTGAATACAATACATATGAAGAGTTTATTACTATTAAAATTTTAAAACGGTATACTTGTCACTATATCTATACAAGTTATGGCAAAGATTAAAAGGGGGGAGGGATTAAAATAGTACTGTGCAAATGATTTTTCAGAGTTTGAAAATCATGTTGATATCGTCGTTGATGAGTTTTTCTCACTATTTTAAACTTTGAATATGTAACATACAAGTTATTCACAGTTTAAAATAGTGAGAAACTCTTCATATGCATTCTTAGCAAGTTTGAAACGGTCTGCATATTCAACTTGATTTTCAAACTGTGAACAATCCTTTTCACAGTTATTATATTCATGTTCACAGACATCACTATCACTAGTATACGCTTCTTCATCCAGTTCTAGTAACTGTTCTGAAATTGTTTCAGTTTGAGTGCTTTTACACAAGAAAATTGGAATAGCACAGTTACTACCAACACATTTTATCTTGCTTGTTATTATGGAATTTCATCAAGCCACGATGTTTGAAAGTTAGGCTTTCGTGATTCATTTTAATATTTCTCTTCCTTTCTTTTTCGGTTGTTTTGGTTTGTTCCTTTGAGTGTTTCGAGTTACTTTTATTAAAAATAGAAAAAAATCGGCTGGACGCTACCGTCCGCCATGTGTAAACGTCTGCCGAGTAGAACTTGTTTGAGCGTTTAGATTGGCTTATACAACGCAAGCGACCAATCAAATCTCGTTTTATTTGTACTCGATAAAAAATATATTGACCCAAAGATAATAAATAGATACAAGGGGAAAAGTCGAAAAAATACCGCAATTATACTTATACGAAACGGACTTGCCCGGCGGACTATATACTTTGTAAAATCACTTGCCCGCGAAGATTTTAACCCGGCACGGGCAAGCGGGCGTCCGCTTAAAAAAAGCCCTGGATAGCTTTTGTAACAAAACACAATCTAAATGCATGGAACATCTAGCATATCTATTACTGTTTATCCGAATACTATACATGTCCGAAATGCACACTAAAGAATGCCTTACCTGTAGTAGTTTAAATTTAATAATCCAAGTTTTCATTCTTGTTTTCTGGTTTAACAAACCTTATCAAATGTTTGTTAAATCCAGTTAATGCTTTCTCCATTATTGAATCACCATTAATTTTAATTAGGATTGCCAGCTTTGAATTAAATGCGGGTTATAATTTAATTTACAATGTCGAAGTCATGACGTAGAAATTTAATTCTAGTCGGATAATTTATATATAATCGAAGTAAGTATGTGTTTTCTCAATGTTTATGTGTAGTCATTATGACTTGTTTTTTATAAAATAATTAACTGGTATCCAGTTTATATAAGATATATGGGTGTACTCGTAATTATCGGTTAGATTAACAAACTGACAAAACTCGCTGGACTGAATGGTGGATCTACGTAATAATAGACCTTTGATCAATTTAGTTTTTTCTTTATTTTGCCGACTTTCTTCTAACCTTGCCGTCTGCAAAGTCTGCAAAAAACTCTGCAATTATCGGATGGTCAATCAATTATCACGTAATCACGGCTGCTAATTACTCAGTTAGTGCGCACGCACTATTTAGACGGTGACATGTGTATTGGAAGAGATGAGATAAGATAAACAACGCCCGGGGTATTCTCTCGATTATAGACGAGTTTCAAATTCTGATACATTACTTTCAATGAGAAGCACAGCGGGATTTATTACCATGGAACTCAATATGTTAACTGACTGACGCACGGGTCTAATTTTCGATGCGTCAAAATGACGCACAGCAGAAAAAAGGGTTGCGTCAAAAACGAGTCATTTTTAATTTGCTCGCGTCAAAACGCAGGATTCTGCGTCTATTGAAATCCCTGTGATAGTAGTAATGATAGTAAATTAAGTAATAATTAACATGGCACATTTAAGTGTGCTGTAAGTAAAACAAAAAACATTGTCATCGACTGAAATAATAATATAAAATGCCTTATCACAACTAACCTTTTCAACTTTCTGTTCTACTGATAACTCCTTCCATGCTTTGAAGGATTTCCTGTTAGCTTGTGAACCTGAACACTTGCAGTTGCGGAGGAAGACATATTTTTTAAGAATTTAAGAAAATGTGTCAACATGTTAGTTAACATGAGGCCTTTTGGCTGGCTTAGCCATCATCCTATCCCTAAATTTTGTACAGCAACGTGCAAATTCGTCATATTTATTTCTGTGCGAACTTATCACCATTAAGTTGTGTCGTATTGCTTACAAAGGGAGGTAACTACCTCTAAATTATAATAGAAACGCGTTTAATTGCGTCCCGTGCAGTCTACATAAGTGCGTACAATTGTAAAAGCGGTTTGTAATTTATCGGTCCAAAAAATGAAAATATATTTCTGTTATCAATCGGTAAGAAACGCTGCTGGTCATAGCTGGATCAAACCCCTGCTTTCATAACCAAGCACCTATTATTGTACAATTAAAGGTATATCAACTGAACCCAAAACTAGCGACTAGGCTCACTCTTTTGATTCGTGTTCTGTTAATTTATTTAAATGTTTCCATTCATGCAAATATTCAAATAGAGGGGCATTTTCCCTGATTTTAGCATGTATTGAAGTTTTTCATTAAATGCTTTATATTGATAAATGTAAACCTTTGGTCTAAAAAGCTCCTGTAAAAAAATAATTAAATACCTCAACTGGGCTCGAACCTGTCAACTCTGGAGTGAAAGTCTAACGCTTAGACCACTCGGCCATCCATGCACATACAAACAGTGATGTATTTTATACTTTATTTAAGCAATCCTCGTAGTATCACAAAATATAACAAAAATAACAGAACTCTCCAATTATTAAATCGCTTCGCGTTGCAACGCTTTATAATTTTCGGGTTTTTAAATCGTCAAAAGATGCATATTATTGATATTTTAGAGCATGGTAAATGTTCAGTATTACGGTTTCCTCACAAATATCATAACAACAACGAAAATTTGTGAATCTGAAGCATTTTTTTGTTGTTTCATTTTTGTCAATTTTTAATACCAAATCGTGAAAAGGTTGCCTTTAAATTAGACTAGTCTAATTAATTCCATCAAAGATTGACTTACTTTGAAAAAGAAAGCCCTACTTTTAAAGATGTACATGATTTGTCATATAAACCTACCTGTCTTGTACATGACACACAACGATTCGTTCTATACAATCATTTAGTGGAATAATAAATATTGTTTATTTAAATTATTCAGTAATTCCACTTCAGCAGTTTTTGACCTCGTCTTCCACGCGCACGAGTCTCATCGTTTATTCGACCTCCTCAGTTATAATCTTGCATCTTGGTATTGTTACAAACGCCCCTCCATGGATATCATATCTGCAACAACAAAAAATATGTAACATTAAAAGCGCGTATTTTCTATGAAATTAGCAAAAGCATCTTTGAAAAACTACCCAATAAAAACGCAAACAATACTCTCTCCCCATGGCCTAGTAGTTAGGCGTTCGGACTGCGAAATCGAAGTTTCGATCCCATCACGAGACACAATCTGACAAGACTATCTTTACCTACCGGTAATTGACATTAGGGTACGGGCCACTCTAGGCACCCGCTGCTAGGCCGTTAACCGACCCAACAGTTAGTAAAATCAAGCGGTACCGCTTGCCTTCCTGCCAAGAGCCCGGCAGTAAAGATGTTCATCACTAATGGTGGCTAATAAGCCAAACCAGCTGGCCGTTATCGCGATGATATGCACATATACAAGATTTTCATTTTTATTTTCAATTGCATTCACATAAGTGTCCATCTTCGCTCTTGTTTTGGAGATGAATCGAAAGTTTCGCAGAAGAGGGGAATGCATCAATCCAATCGAGTGCAACACACTGAAGAAATACAGCGATTGTTTGATCGTTTAAATAATGAGTGAAGCGTAACAAAATGCTACCATATCGTATCCTATTTGCCAAATGGATGAAAATACAAGCACAAATATTTATGAACGTTACAACAAACGTTTGACTACAGTCACATTCTCGCTATATTCTACTTGATAACATAAAGAAAATGAAGTCCAGATATAAAACCAAGGTTTGAAAAAAAAATACTGAAGCTAAACATATCTGGAAATATTTTGTCTGAATACAAATTATTACGATGAAATATTGTTTATTATTAAGCGTAAACAATTATTGAAATACATTTATTATCCGAAAGTTTGTTAATATATTTAAGGTAAAAATAATAACATATATTTATAGAACATTTGTTTCAGCATTAAAACTGACCATACTTTTTACAAGTGCGTGGCTATTGATAGAAAAGTTGATGGGTCAATAATTGATAACAATTGACCGCCCTGATTTTGAAAAGGCCTTTTTTAAAAAGCAGTTTTTTTTCTGCTTATGCAGATGTTTAATTCCGATATAAGTAAAGGTTTGCGTGATTAGGTAAATGTGAATACGTCAATTCATAATAAATGTGTGTATGTCAGGTGGATGCACACACATAACAGAACATACTTCGCAGCAAGTATAACATCACTGAAAAGCTTCATGCTGAGGGCATATTTGCGGCCCTTCAATGCGGCACGATGAAAGCCAATGGTCTGTTCAGTATCGGGATTGGTGAGAGGTTCGTAGTCGTCGCCGGCATCACCCCTGCGGACCGGATATCGACTACAATCCGGTGTCTCTCACTCCGGTAATTCTGCTCGGTGTCACGTACAAAATGCCAGCATGATTGTTACAATCTACAGTCCGCTTTAAGGCAAGAATTCCTTTCAGTCATGCAGCAGTACCAAGACCGCCGCTATGTGGGATGATTTCACCACCGCTATTGATCACATGACGTCTAAATTTAGCTGCGACATATGGTGCAGCGCGTCACTTAGTGCCTTATCATCATCATCAGACGTTTGTGGATGTTCACTTGGAGACACTTATTTTTGATCGGATTGTGTTGAAATTTGGACCAAGAATAATTTAACACATATCTGATAACTCCTGAAAATTTAATTGAAATTGAAAAATAACAAAATGTAAAACTTAACAAATTAAAAATGTCACTTCAAAAGTCAAATTCGCAGACTCGTACAGCGTTAAATAATAACAATGTGAACATAAAACGCATAAACTTACACGTCTTAATAACTGACCGGATTGCAACATGCCGATTTAGAAATTTCGCTCGTGAATATTCATACGAGCCATAATGTTTTTCTTAAATAAATGTTATGTTGTTCTTGTGTAAAAACTTACCTAGAATTATGAAATTGAAATGAAATTGGAATAACATGTATATCGCCTTATACTACACTTGGTGATTTTTCTAACGCAACACTTTTAAAACTTACATATCTCAGTAATGAGTGAATATTTTTATTTAAAATTGCACATGTAATCAGTTGACTACAGTGTGTGCAAGCTAACAATAAATTAATTCATCCGTGACGATCGGGCGCTTTTAAAGGACAAGTGGGAAAAGTAGCCTGTAAAATGTAAAGTGCGTGATTGCGCTCCTGAATTTTCATACGAGCTAAATTGTTTTGTAAAATTAATTTTATGTTTTCCTTATGTATGAACCCAGAATAATTAAATTGAAATAAAGCTAGAATTAAATCGCGTTTCAACAATTTCACGTGAAAAAATATAGAACCACACCTACCACACGTGCTAAAGCGTCCAATCGTCACGGATGAATGATTTTATCGTGATCTTGCATAGAACGTAGTCAAATGATCGTATGTAAAATTTTAAATCAATATCTTTACTCGTAACTGAGATATTCAAGATTGAAAAGTGATGCGTTAGAAGTGTCTCCAAGTGTCGAACATGATTATACATTTCAGAGGGAATTCATAGAACTGACCCTTCTCAATTACAGATGTTTGTCTCGGCAAAGTTTTCCCACGGCAGATAGAAGTTTCAGCTCTATTTCTTTGCCCGATATGGTATGTGAACCAACCAATGTCAAACACGTGGCGTGCCGTCAGCATGTTAAGAGAGGTCACAGTTTGGACTGTGTCGATGTGTCATTTGAAAGCTTAATCAATGATAATGATATCAACCACCGAAATGCAGCAGTTTGTCATCAAGACTTCACTGCGCCCGATACAGTTATTCAGTAAAATTGCGGGCAACTAACCGATGAGCGACGGACGGGTATGTCAAGCTAGCAGCCCAGGTTACTTGAGAGGTTCTTGCGCATCTTTACCTGCTGTATAAGAAAGCGTTGATTTTGTTAGCATTAATATATTGTATTGTACTCAAGCAATCACATTTTCACATTTTTGTTTACGGCAATAAATTCATTGCATGAACAAAGTCGATTTCTTTAGTTTTTTTATGAAATTGTGTTAGTTCTTATGATTATATATTGAGAATAACCGGTCTCGAGCAATTAGTAACACTATTATTAAACCTTACGACCTTTGACTACGTGGCCCCATACTATCAACTATCTGAAGAGAAACTTTATTTCCGACTCCATTTTAGTGTTACAGTTACCATTGACATAAATACAATAACCAAAATATACTCATGGCTTTTGTTACATAAAAACAACTTACCTTCAAAGCTTGTATCGTAAGTGTCAAGTGTCGGACGATATTAAGTAAGACGGGCTCCTGAAAAATCTAGTACCAGACAAAACATGGTTTACCACATTATGGCACTTTCTTGTTGTTTGTTACATGTACATGCAACATGACTTGATGTATATCACGTGAGGAGATTTATAAACATTACTGTCAACCATAACGGCACGCGTATTCGCAGGCTTGGCTCGAGCTAAGCTGGCCGCATATGGCATAAGACCAATTTTCACATGACGCGGTCTTTAACAATCTTATGGCGTCTTGTGAAAGGAACATATAACCACGATACTTTTCAATAGAAAATTGAAGACAGACTGTGTTATTAACGCAAACTGTCGGTAGCCTATTTTGGCTTTTATGAACGGTTTCCAGGCATACTGACCGTGTACGTCACACATGTGTGATAAGATAATTATAGGTCAAATGCAGATTTTATAACGAAACATGCTATTTTATAAATATGTATATTCTAAGACGGCTGGATTCGTAAAAAGCAATAGCAAATATTATTATGATACTAAAAAACTATGATCTTCTTTTCCGAAAACCGATCGGGTATTCCGCCCCCTATTTTGGTGGTGACGTCATTTTTACATAACGCGCATGACATGGAAACTCGTCAATTGTTGTTACGGATCGGAGCTTGAACACTTCGCGCTCAACGTCAAATTTGACATTCAATATCGTTTTATTGTCCCCTTAAGGTTTCATCGGAGAGGACTTATGGTTTGCGCTCCGTCTGTCAGTCAGTCACACTTTTCTGGATCCTGCGATAACTTTAAAAGTCCTTAATATTTTTTCATGAAACTTGAAACATGGATAGATGGCAATATGGACATTATGCACGTCATTAAATTTTGTTCCTACGTCAAAAATTCTGGTTGCTATGGCAACAAATAGACTAGAAATACTGCTGAAAATGGTGGTTTTCTGGATCCTGCGATAACTTTTAAAGTTCTTAATATTTTTTTATGAAACTTAAGACATGGATGGATGGCAATATGGACATTATGCACGTAACGTCATTTTGTTTCTACGTCAAAAATTCTGGTTGCTATGGCAACAACAACAATTCTGACAACGGTGAAATTTCTGACAATGGTGGAGCCGGTAGGGGACTATATTGCTTGGCAATAGTCTTGTTTTGTTTATATTTTGTTAAGTTTTATTTAAAGCGTTTGTTAACATTAGTATTTTGCATGACAAATGTACTAATTATCTAGATACATTTTTTTTAATGAGCCCCTTAAAGTGTTTTTCGTGTCGTATGCCCCTTATTAAGCCATAACCAGCTTTCGATTTGTGTGATTTAGCCCCCAGGCATGTGCACAGACGATCTAACCTTCGCCAGCTAAACTGCACGCTTCATTGACTGTAAGTGATAAACTGCACTATGTGATTGGTTGAAGGAGATACATTCAACTAATGAAATTCATCGATACATTTAGCTATAGGAAAATGTCTACAAATGGCTGCCGAATGGGACTTGTGAAAAACAATACCTTAATTTGTAGCAATTAAAGAAATTAGACGAATGCAATGGACAGTCATTTATTTTTCTTTGTTCAATTTAATTGGTATTAGCTCTTTAGAGCGATAATCCTTTTGAGAAACAGGTTATTGCCAGTGAAATTCAACAGCACACATAATAAATGGCAATTAATTTGTTGTTGTTTTTTTACAAATTGGGATAACTGTTTGATGTTCATCCATAGTAATTGAAATAAAAAAGACTCAAAAATGAAGAATTACTTTGCTAGTATGAAACTAAATCATTTTTCAAAATGAAACGCCAACAGGTAACACTTGAATCCATTTGGAACAAGAAACAACAAGAGGGCCATGATGGCCCTGAATTGCTCAACTGACTAACCTTGCTACATCAACTTAAATTCTATAAGACCCATATACAATCCCAAGCCAGATTGCATTAATTAATACATTCTGACAAAATTTCATTTAGACGGGATGAAAACTGTGACCTCTTTCATCACACAAGGTTTTACTAGAATTTGCCAAGTGACCTAATTTTTGACCCCAAATAACCATATACGAACCAAAATCAGATATTATAAAGATAAACATACTGACCATATTTCATTAAGATCAGATGAAAACGATGACCTCTATTGTCTACACAAGGTTTTTCTATAATTTGACCTAGTGACCTAGTTTTTGACCCCAGATGACCCAATTAAAATCCCAACCAGATTTCATAAAGATTGGATGAAAACTGTGACCTCTACTGTCTACAAAAGTTTTTTTAAACGTTGACCTAGTGACCTAGTTTTTGACCCCAGATGACCCAAATACAAACCCAATCCAGATTTCATTAAGATAAATATTCTGACCAAATTTCATAAAGATTGGATGAAAACTGTGACCGTTATTGTCTTCACAGGGTTTTTTCTATTATTTGACCTTGTGACCTAGTTTATGACCGAGATGACCCAAATACAATGCCAACACAGATTTCATCAAGATAAACATTCTGACCAAATTTCATAAAGATTCGATGAAACTGTGACCTATATTGTCTACACAAGGTTTTTCTATTATTTGATCTAGTGACCTAGTTTTTGACCCCAGATGACCCAAATACAATCCAAATCCAGATTTTATCAAGATAAACATTCTGACCATTTTCATAATGATTCGATGAAAACTGTGACCTCTACTGTCTACACAAACAAAGTGTTGACGGACACACGCACGCACGCACAACGTAAGCCGGACATCACACGGTCACATAAGCTCGCCATGTCACTTTGTGACAGGTTAGCTAAAAAACTAATGAACCAACTGAAAATGAGTCTGTTGCTGCTATCAGGTACTTTCCAAAAAAATTGATTGTGTTCAAATTGTACTATTTAATTTCATGAACAGACAATTTATTGAAAACTTTGAAGTCATTAATTATCTTTGATTACTTTATCTATTCATAGGGACATGGACATTAACAATTGCAATGTTGTAGTGAGTTTGCTCGGAAGAATTCTAGCCGGATGAATCTTCCTGAGATCATGTCTGAGTTGTAGATTGTAACCAGTGATATTACTTTAATAGCATGGGTGGACCTGTCCGAACTTAGTAATGTCCGAATTATAATACAATAGCTTTTGTCATAAGTGAATAGCACTTACAGTATATTAAGCAAAGCTTTCCTCTACTTATCCATTTCGTTGAGGTATTTCATGTGGATCCAGCTTATATTTAATGAAGCCATCCATTGTTTAATAGGGGAATTTTATTGTTCCAGCATCTTAGGCTTGCGCTTAAGATTTTGAATCTGACCGCCATTTGCATTCTTTATCTCTGACGTAGGAATATATTGTTTACATTGACATGTGCATATGTCATAGCTGAAATAATGATATTTGTAATGTGTGTCTCGATATTGGAATTCTTATTATAATTAAGCATAACATGTCTATCGAATCATTTTAAGTCCATTAAAATCACACCTATGCAGCACTATTTTACAAGTTGTTTACAAATGCTGGAGAGCTTTAGACACCTCAAACCTTTAAAAGTCTTTATAACTGGGAAATGTTTTGTGTAGTTATTTTAACGTTTTTGTTATCTATGAGAAACGCTGATTTATATTGCGGCATATGTTAATTTGTGATTCAGTATTGTTAACAATATTATTGTTCTTGTAATAGTTTAACCGAAGTACCGCCTTGGTACTTCCAACATCTCACTTTGCATTCTGGAATCTGATTGGCTGCCAGCAATGCAACATTCAGTTCCAGCATCCTGATGCTTGCAGCCTTTAGTTCCATCATTCTGATATCTATATAAGGCGCTCAAACCAGTCAATCGGGGTCAGTTAGTTTGCCAGCAACAGGTGTTATTTCTTATTATTATTAATACGTGCCAAACTCTTCGCTCTTTCAACATGTCGAACTCAACCAGAAATGGCAATGGTAATTCATCTGTTTAGTAGCAATAATATTCTTGTATGCTCATTTGAATTTCAACACGTATTTAAAAGTATAGTCAACCAATGCAACTGGCCCAATTGACAACTTTGAACAACATCATATACGCGACTGCTTTGCAACATAGATAAGTTTTACGACATTTATTAATTATTGAAATGACATGCACGCAATAAAATCAATGAAACGTTAAAGCTCTTCATGTTTATTAAAAACATCCCGACCAAGGACCCGCTTGACCTAGAGACACCCCTTGGTGCTTACAGTACTAAGAGATATATGAATTATCTAAGTGATCATTTCTGAGAAAGAACAAAGATCATAACATTAGTTGAATAGTTGTAAGAACATACCTGTGTATAGATTTTATTGTATTGTTTTTGTTACAAAATGATCTAACATTTGATAGAACTTGAAATAAAGAGTGT
Organism: Dreissena polymorpha; assembly: GCF_020536995.1. Taxonomy (NCBI): domain Eukaryota; kingdom Metazoa; phylum Mollusca; class Bivalvia; order Myida; family Dreissenidae; genus Dreissena; species Dreissena polymorpha. The sequence continues at coordinate 79,084,354 of NC_068358.1, forward strand.
TGCTTAAAATGTTATTTATATCTTTTGTAAAAAGGTTAACCAATGACTTATTTGACAGTTTTTTAATAACAAGACTCAACAACGTATACATAAATTGATTACAACCAAGTTTGATAAATATCCACCCATCCAACAGGGTGACCTAGTAACTTAGATATCCAAAAAGGTTAAATAGAAGGTCCACCCATCTTACACTGTTAAAAAATTTCTGGTCATAAAGATTATTTCTCCCACCACTTTAGTGATTTGAGAGACATTTGATTTACCCCTGTGTGTCTGTCTGTCTGTGTGTCTGTCACACTTGATGTCTAAACTCGAGTTTTTGTTTGTTAAACATGCACTTTTATCATGCAAAATGCTGATTAGATAGCAGGAAATTGCATCATTTCAAGGTGCCATTTAGAAAAAATCGACAACGGCCGGGGACACCCCTCCCGCAACCTCCTCAGTTGAGCCCCCCTCCGTCTGAAAAACATTTGGATACGCCTCTGTAATTCGATATGGTTCAGTGTTGTTGCTTTCGGGTGCATGGAACGTCCGGACAACTACAACTACACGCAACGGATTAATTACTTAAAATGCTTTTAAAGGGACTGTTAACCACGAATGAGGAAAAAAGAAAAGTTCTTAAATACCGTATGTTTTTACAAGTGTTAGTTTATATTGATTAAAATATCACGACTGGTATATGACATTACCTGAAAAATGTTCACATTATCAGTATATTCGGTAATAAAATTTTGCGACGTGATATCGAAAGTACATCGCGAAAATAGGTGACATAACGATTTACACACTATAAATACCGCAAGTAGATTGATCATTTTGTATAAAAATATATACAATTCGCTAAACATGCACAATTTGCATTTCTGGGTTCACCACGTGTCGATGATGATCAATCTACTGTCTTATTTATAGTTGACTGGTAGTTACCTGGTAGACATACCCAGTAAAATTAATTACAAAATATACTGAAAATATGAAAACTAAACAACGTTTTTCAAGTAATGTAATATACCAGTCGTGATATTTTAATCAATATAAACTAATAATTGTAAAAAATACGGTATTTTACAACTTTTCTTTTCTTTGTGGTTGACAGTCCCTTTAATATTTTTGAGAAATTGCGACACAATATTCTAAATGTATTAATATTCCTAGAAACACGGAAACGCATTATTGTAATATATATGTCTTTTTGTAGATCACATATACACATTATTTTAAATGCCACTATTTTTTATCAATATGTACGCATCAATTGTTTGGTAACAAAAGCACGATATTTGAACGTTTCGCTAATATTTAAGAAATGACTGGTGAATCAGCACAACAGCTATAAAAAGGACAAATACCTTTTAACTTATAAATAACACAAGTTGTGGTCTGTGTCGCCCTAACAATTAAAAGTGTTAAAATATTATGTGTGTTTATCAATCACATTTGGCTCAACTTATAAGAAATTATGAGAGAATAAAAAATGACTGTGTAAACTGTTAATTGTTAACTGTTAGTTATACACATTATACACTTATTTCATGGATGCGCGGTGAACAGTCAAAACTGTTTCCCAATGTATCAGGGATGACTTTGGTACTGTTGCCCGAGGCCGATAGGCCGAGGGCAACAGTTCCAAATGTCAGCCCTGATACCGAGGGACAACAGTTTTGACTGTTCACCAAGCATCCACGAAATAAGTGTTTTATTACCTGATAAAATTTCCAACATAGAAATAACAGCAAACTAAATTTTTATTTACACACAACAGTAATCGATAAAATAAATAATTTTTACTGTTTAACTGTAAAATAACGTCATTTTTTTCGACGAAATGACGTCATTATTCCAGCAGGCAACAGTATACACTTATTTTATGGATGCGCGGTGAACAGTCAAAACTGTTTCCCAAGGTATCAGGGATGACTTTGGTACTGTTGCCCGAGGCCGAAAGGCCGAAGGCAACAGTATATAAATATTACATGGCTGACAGGGTGACAGTAAATTTGTCAACTTGAGGAAATACTGTCAACCGTGGCGAAGCCAAGGTTGACAGTATTTTTCCGAAAGTTGACAAATTTACTGTCACCCTGTCAGACATGTAATATTTATTTTATTAAACCGAATAAACTATTAAAACATGAACAATTTATATGAACCATGAACAATTTTTATATTCAATAATTGAATTTAATTTCAGCAATGAACAACCATTAATATGTTGAGTGGTTCAGATTTACGGGCGGAGCAAAATGAACTTCGCTTTATTCGGCACCGACCTAGTAATCAATTTATCCCATCAATTTTGTTAATTCGTCAATTATTTCTTTGAAAATATATTACAGAACCAGCTTTCCGTATTTTATTTTCATCACTTGATTACGAAATTTATGACGTACTTGTGTGACGTCATTTCGGTGACGAAACATTTTGGGACAACAATATGGACGTGGTGGTTTTTTTAACAGTAAAATATTTGTTTAAAGCATCGAACGAATCCAAAACGTATTTCGGATTGTGTGTTTGTCATGCATAACACCTTAAGAACACACGCTGGAAGTGTAAATCGTTGAAACTTTATTGTTATAAGCATTGGATTAAAGTTGCCTTTGAGGTTAGCGTGTCGTTTATACTAAATTGATTTTCTTTTTGACTCCTGTCAAAGCTTAAATAATGGCATTAATCTATTCTACCGCACAGTTTCAGCTGCAATCGATATTTTAATTATCCAAATACAACGGACACGCACAACTGCGTACTGCGCATGCGCGAATGGGACAGTATAATTTTCGAACATTCCGCACGTGATTGCTAAGGCAGCGGGATACAGTATTTTTTTGTCAGTAATTTTTTTCCCGCTGATGGCACGTGATTGCTATGGCAGCGGGATACAGTATATTTTGGACAGTAAATTTATTCCCGCTGGGTCTGACAGTATTTCTATGTCACGATGGCCTATGGTAGTTAAGCATTGTGAATAAAAGTGAGGTATAATAATTCCAAATGTCAGCCCTGATACCGAGGGACAACAGTTTAGACTGTTCACCAAGCATCCATGAAATAAGTGTTTTATTACCTGATCAAATTTCCAACATAGAAATAACAGCAAACTAAATTTTTATTTACACACAACAGTAATCGATAAAATAAATAATGTTGACGGTTTAACTGTAAAATGACGTCATTTTTTCGACGAAATGACGTCATTATTCCATCGGGCAACAGTTCAAACTGTTGACCGGTCAACAGTTCGATATTCACCGGAAACAGTTTAAAACATTGCAAATTTCTTTTTCGACGAGGAAATAGCAAAAAATAATTAATTATCATTTATATAAGGCATCAGGTAATAAATTTAACTGTGTAAACTTAGTTATACAACTATTTAACCCAAATAATATACTGTTTTCTACAGAGACTAGATAAAGACCATTTTTTTAAACGGCGATAAGAATAATATTAATGAAATTACAGTCCACTCTCGTTATCTCGAAGTCGGCGGGAACAAGAAAAAATATCGAGATAACGAGAGTTCGAGATATCCGATTAGGCGTTTTCAAAGAAAAATGCGACGAACATTTACCTTGTTTTTAACATCTAAATACCTGCTAAGTGGTCTAACTAAAGCCGTCACCGTGTGGCATAATACTCTCTACCTGATATATACGCGTTTCTACGAGGCAAGATTAATTTTGCTATTTAAATGCTTATAATGACGTTTTAAGTATTATAGAATTGCAAGAACACATGCGGTTATAATTTTTCAAAACTGTCGAGTAAACATCCGGTAATGTTGCTATTTAAAGTTATGATGTAATTGACGTCCAATCAAGACGAGGGTTTTCCATCTGAACATGCGTTAATCATGTTCCGGAATACTGAACTGTACATGTACATTTTGTAGTTTGAAATGCAAAGTTCAATCGAGTATTAGTACAGGATCAAATAAAAATGAAAAGCAATTTTGAGTCTTATCTTTATTACCCAACATCCCCAGATCTAGATACAGACTGTGTATTAATTGCAGTTAATTGATGTTAAAGTGACAGTTAAAGTGACAGGCTTTACTCAAGTGTTAAGGGCTAACGACACTACACACGTGTGATCATTGATGCAATTAACTGATCAATTTCCTACCGCACAGTATCGGGAGCAGCCGGACGAAGCGGGACGGTGAAGTATTAAAGAAAAAATTTCTCACTTTTTGCCGACACTGGAACAGTTATTCGCACTTCGAGATAAACCACAGTAAATACATGGAAACTCGGGACTCGGGACAAAATTTAATATCGAGATATCGAATTATTCGACATAACGAAAATCGAGATATGCGATGTTTATTTATATAGATAAAGTAGGAAAAATGTTATGACATTGAACTTACTTCGACATATCGAGAATATCGAGATATCCGATGTCGAGATAACGAGAGTGGACTGCAAAAGGTTTTCTAACACTATGTGGTATTTACTCTTTCCTGCTATATTTCGCCTGAAAAGGCTTTTTCAAAGTTTGATCTCACAAATTGGCTACATTTTCTGTCTATTTCTCCACAAAACAATCGTATATTGACGCGGAAAAAAATAAACAGGAAATGAACAGATACTCGTGCATATATTTTATTACAAAAACAATATTCCATAAATCAAGAGTTTTCAATTGTTAATAGTAATATGATGATAACTATAAGGGTCTTATTAATTATTATTGATGTGATGATGATGACTGACGATGATGATGATGATGATGATGATGATGATGATGATGATGATGCTGCTGATGATGATCATGATGATGATGATGACGTATTATCGTTTATGCACAACTGAATTGAAATTTAATAAGAGCAATATAAATAGTTAATTATTCTGGTAATGATAGCGCTTCCCTATTAAAATTCTAAGCGATATTTTTACTTGCAGCTTGTCATTTGTTACAAAACATAATAATGCGTACATAAACAAATAGTTTTTAAACAATGTAAGAGGGTATATTCGCGTGATAGTCAAGATGGTGACGTCATTGCATGTGCATGTATTTTTCACCGTTTATACCCTTTATAACTTGAATTATTTTTTTAATGCCGCTCACTTTCAATCCAAATTTATTATTTAGCGATACGAAATAAACGATAACCATCTTGTTACTGTTAAGCCTGGAAAGTGAGTGTCCAAAATGTAAGCAAATTTTAATAAATGCTTTTAGTGGATTTACCAAAGAAATAATTCAAAGTTGTTTGAAGTGTTCAATTAACATTGTTTTAAAATAATCTTTTGCTATTTCCATTGGACACAATTATTTGCAATACATGTTGTGTCCAAAGACATTTGATTGTGTAATTGACGATGCGAACAGCATCGTCCAAGGTTTGATAACCATCCTAAAAAATTTCACAATGGCGGCCTATGTAAAAGACCGAGCCAGTCCGATTGAGATAACTCGATTTTTCAGTTACTTCCCTTTTGCATACGCCACTGCGTAGGAGCATTGATAACATTCTCCTAGCAGAGTTGTCGTTCGTGTTTCAACATTCAACAATGGCCGCCTTAATGAGAGTCTCGATTCAAAACTTTCTTACTGCATACATTGGCTTGTTTCGCTATTTAGAAGCTGTCATTTAGGATGTATGAATTATATATTCACTAAATCTCCGCTTATGACAACAATAGTTGGAATTCGAAGGATATATACTCGATGTGAATGAAGGACTTTCTGGATCGTAACAGCTTGACACGGCAAAACTGGCATACTGATTACTGGTATTTTTAGTTATCAATATAAGTCACATTGTGCTTTATAAATTGTATTCGAGCATTTTGCGACTTATTGAATGACTATGATAACCAATATCAACATTTCATTTGGGATTTGCAGATCACCAAGCTGTCCTGAGATTCAACATTGATTTCAAACTCTTTACTTGTTAGGACTCTTTCTTAGTGTTAGTACTTTTTATCATTTTAAAGTTAAATGAACTGTGTCACAGTAAAAGAGACATTAAGGCGATTGTGGCCAGTTTGGATCTAGATCAGCCAGCAGTCGCTTGAAAGCTGTTTGCTTAAAAGCGTTTTTCTGACAATAACAAATAATTTAATTGGATACTGATTTGACTGCGCTTTTCCTGTGACCTGGCTCAAATAACAGAATTGTCATTAATCAAATTATTTATTTCGAACATTAATCAATTGTTTTTCTTGTCCCTCGGGATCAATGACTCCAGCACTTTTCTGTTGAGAATTGAATACTGCTAAAGGCGATGCTAGGGGCCGTGAGAGATGTTGCACCTTCCAGTATCGCTCGATTGTTCGTTGTCGGCTCGGGTACTACGTACATGTACCCCGGGTACTCTTAAGTATACTTACATGTATCCCGGGTACGGTAAATATACAGAAATGTACCCGGGAAATTTAACCCTAAATCAGTCGTTGTCGACTATTTTTTGTAATAATTATATATACACATTTATGTCAATTTTCTGTAGATTGGCCTCTATATTATCGGAACACATACTCAATCAAAGTACTGAAAGAACTGGTGTGACGATTATTTTGAAAAGGATTGATATAAAAGCATCTATTTAAAGTTATCTATATCACCACAATTGTGTACGTGGGTACGAAAATTTTGGGTAGGAAAAAAATGGGTACGAAAATTTTGGGTACAAAAATTATGCCCAAAAAATTAAGTACGTAAAAAGATTTGGTTACGAAAAAAATGTGGGTAGGAAAAAAATTGGGTGCGAAAAAAATTTGGTTACGAGCAAAAATTTGGGTACGAAAAAAAATGGGCACGAAAAAAATTGGGTACGAAAAATGTAGGGTAAAACGTTTATGGGTTATAACATTACGTTTCAGCATATAAATTCAAAACTTTACATGCTCTTTAATTACACCATGCGCTTCAATTTCACATGTATATCATACCAAACTTGATATTTCGTTGTTTCCTTTCCTAAGTTAATGATGCTATGTGTACGGACGTGATTTCACAATCCCATGTGCCTGAACATATACTTTTTCTCTTTTGATTATTGTTCTTTTTCTGTAATTCAATAAGCTTAGGCATGTTTGTTCGTTAAGTATGGCAATAATTTCATGATGATTCGCGATCGAAAGTGGGAATGAACACATAGTCGTAAGAGCACTTAAATACGTGATTTCGCCCATGAACACATGATAAGGTTAACTAAATCTCCGCGATATGACCTAATATGTGTTTAAAACAGCAAACAATATCCAACAAACGAATGAATTGTCAAACATAGTATGTGCACTGATGTGGCTCTGTAATTAATGTTTGAAAAGTTTATTAAAAATTAGGGATGGCAGCAGTTAATCGGTTAAACGGTTATCCGTTTCTTTAGGAGGTTAACCGATTACAAAAATAATATTCGGTTACTCTTGCAGAAAACGCATTTTTTGTTGAACGCATTAAATGCTCAAATCGTAAGCACCTTTTCCTTTTCAATCAGCACACACCAGTGATAGTTTTCATCTGTATGAGAAACATAAATAGACTAAAACAGAATTAATGTAGTGATTGACTTAAAGGTGATAGTAATCTTGAATAGTTATTTTCGGATATGTTCGTCCCACAGTTTGTTTATGTTTATGTGAGCACTGGAACTCTTGATAGAAACTATTGAAGTTCATCAGTAATTATTTAAACGTTTTGTTATATTGTTATGTCTGGTTATATAATGTTGTTTATGTAGTAAGGATGTCATATTAAACTCGGCGTTGCTAAGATAATTAACTTGACGCAGCTAACCAAACCCCCGTACAACAAAATAATGACATCCTTCAATCACTGTGGGCTGACGAGGTCAAAGCGTAGTCCGTTTCGCTACGACGTCGGGTATATGTTTTACTACGAAAACATTGTTTAAATACACATGGCATTGAGAACGGATTAGTCGAAAATTGTGTTTAAAACAGCTAAGATTATGCTTTTTTAATAAAACTCTGAATTTAAGCACAATGACATTTCATAGGTCGGTTACATCAAATTATAATCCAAGATGTGTCTGGTTTATGCGGTTAAACATGAAATACACCGCTGATTTATCAAACCGTTAAGTCAAGTCAAGTTTCACTTAAAAAAATGCAATTAAGGTTTACATCTGTGTTTAATTGACACAATTTTACACTATCCATATTGATCTATGTATCGTTAAGTCACTGGTGTGTTTAGAAATGTGAAGGGTGAACCAGTTATCAGAAATAAAGGCTAAATATTATTATTAAGCATGATCATGTCTCTGACAGTATACGTATATGCCTCGCTACGACAACGCTTTAGCGTGTATGCGTTTCTCACAGAAGACGTATTGGTTATCTCTCAAAGGCAAAATAAAGAAAAGTTTTTTTTTAATACAGAGTCATGGAGTTGCTGGATGTTTCCTTTGAGGAAGAGGTAGTAACAACGGCACAACATGATCCGAAGCGCACAGTCGACAGTGCATCAGTTTTTTTAAGTTATATCATAAAGATTAGTTTGTTAGACAAGGCGAATTGTCGAGTTTATAAATGGTGTGTCCTTTTCTATTGCAAAGAAAAACATCACGAAAGAATGGTAGATTTTTACCCCAAAAATAGAAAATTCGGTTGGAAAACAGCATAAACTGGATGCACAGTAAACATTTCAACAAAATAAAACTACTTAGAAATATTCTAAGAAATTGTTTGATGTTCCAGCATGTAGAGTAATCACTGTGCTTCAAATACTGAAATTTTGATATTATTCAATGAAATATAAACGAAGATAGAGTATGTTTTAATATGTGGTATTCATGAAGTTGCGAATACTTTGATTCCCGATATAGGGCACTTCGGATAACAGAGACTTTCAACAAATTGGGCACTCTGATAACAGAGTTTTATCTTCTACCTGAAATGCATTTATGTATATTATGGCTATTCTTACCAAATATTTTGAAGTACGAATCACTTTGCATTGTGAAGCCCGACTCATTGGGAATCTATGCATAACGTTATTACATACACATGTAAAATATATCCAATGGCGTTGTTTGTTTAAAAAAAATCTTATTACTAATAATTTATGTAATTAATATTATAAGAGCAATTTTTAAATAAGATTCAAATGCTTATTTCTGAGGTAATATATTTCAAGTGACGACCGAAAATAATTGTCCATATAATAAACTTGTTTTTAAGTGGTAAATTGAGATTAAAAGAATTGAAAGTACAACGGATCATGTGGATCAACACGACCGTATTCAATTGAACTTATTGCAGGACTCTAGAAAAGGGGAGCAAGGGGTCTTAAAGCGGCCAATTCACCTCATAAAATCCTTTGTCATTGGTGCTCATTAAAATCGCATCATGAAGACGATACTAATGCGTAGCCACAAAATTTAAAAGAGATTGGAAAACTCCCTTTATATTGAGCTTTACACTTCCTTTTCCCTTGTATTATCATATTCCAAAGGGATAAGAACATGTTTCGGTAATTCGTTTTTTAATTTACGTCAGTACATACATTTTTATTTATTGCCTATTATTTACTATAGCAGTATTCCACAGTGAATTCTGCATTTCTGATTCACTAAATAGAGTGTGTTATATCTGGTAAAAAGTGTCGAGTTATCTGGAATCGAATCATTGTCTTTGAGATGATCGGTAAAAGAAGTGTCCATGAAAATTTGGCATCCGGCTCTTAAAACATTTGAATTTCCTCAAATACGCTGTTCAACTAAAATTTAACATGTTGTTACATTAATGGACATATTGATCTTTTATTTCGATTAGTTGGCACGTTCTTGAGTTATTGCCAAGTATTTTTATTTTGTTGAAATACGTACTGATCATCGAATTCATGACGATTATCGATGAAATTTTATCTCTTTTTTATAACCCACTGTTTTTTTCACGACTTTCTTGCTCCGCAATACGAAGTACTATACCATTAATCGACCAAACAATGTTACGTGTCTGAAAACCAAATGAACAGAACATAAATGCAAAAAAGCTGAAGAACTCAACTTTCGCGCGTGGCTTTTGTTGTTATCTGGTATCGAAGTGCCATCTGTTTTCAAAGTATCCGCATACCCGGCGTGTAACAGCCGTAAGGTGTGGAAAGAAGGACCCCAATGGCACAAATCCGCAATTGCCTAATCAATGTATTGTTGTAAAGGTGTGTCAGTGGGTTTCTGTCACAGGTTATTGTTTACTGCGTACATGACGGTCGGTAAATTTACCTCGTGTTACAACGCGGTTGATACCCAGTCTCACTATAATGCCGGCGGAGCCCCAGTGCGTGATCAGGCATCTAACGGGATGAACCGGTGCCCTACCGGGATGAACCGGTGCTCCAACAGGATGAACCGTGGACGACCGGGGACAACCGGGGCTTCACCGGGAAAGTATTAAAATGTGTAATACCTCCGGGATGAACCGGGAGTCACCGGGTAGGACCGGCAACGACCGGCGTGGCACCGGGAACAACCGGGATTACACCGGGAACAACCGCGACGGCACCTTAGCTCCACCGGGGCCCAAACACACCCCGGCAGAGCTACGGCAACGCCCCGGTGGAGCCCCGGTAAATGCCGGCAGAGTCCCTTTATAGCTACGTTACATTAGTAAACTGGTGCTCTGACGGTGCCGTCCCGGTTGTTCCCGGTGCAGGCCCGATTGTTTCCAGTGCCAAGCCGGTCATTGCCGGTCCTTCCCGGTAACTCCTGGTTCATCCCGGAGGTATTAAACATTTGAATACTTTCCCGGTGGAGCCCCGGTTGTTCCCGGTTAAACCGGGGCGTTGCCGCAGCTCTGCCGGTATAGCCCCGGTGAGTGCCGGGGCTCTGCCGGGACTCACCGGGTTCAACCTTTTCATATGGATGTTCATGCGCACAGTTAAGCACGGCATCTTTTGCACTGGGAAATGGCAGTCTGCAGTAACTGCAAACTGCATGTGATATGTCCTGAAATGGATACAGAAAGTCGTTGTATTTGTACTTCGTTGCGCAACCAATACATACTCTGTGCAAAACCTATACACAACGCGACTTGTAATTTTCTTCAAAACAAGGCATTTGAATAATTAAAATACATGTTCGTTACCTGTTTTGTACTTTAAAATGTGTAATGTACACTCAATCAAAGTAACATGGAGTTTTATTTAATTTAAGTTACCGTAATTGGTTATTTTAACATAATAATCACCTTATGCATTGCTTCAAATCAAAATATTTCGATTTTAGCTCAAAATAACTTAAAGATTGCAACTACTCGCATTTGTTATTAGTTTGTTATTGAAAATAAGTACCTACCATTACTGGATGTTCCGTTCTCTAATCCATAAAAACCAGAAAAGATGAAACTCGCCTGATTAAGTAGTTTATTTACACAATGTTTTCATAGTAAAACATATACCCGACGTCGTAGCGAAACGGACTACGCTTTGACCTCGTCAACCCCCAGTGTCAATGCGCTCGATGGAGTCTTAATCATAACCCACATATTTAAAACTCAGTCAAGCAGAGCCATTTCAATAACTCGCGCAAGTAAACAAGTTCACTTAGTATCCCATTAACATTACCACGCTTTGTTTTATTATTCCCGAAGCGTAAAAACGCTTCATTTATTATTACATGAACAAAGATTTTGAAAGAGAGAAAGTAATAAAATAAAGTTGTTTTTTTAACAAGCATCACATATTATCCCATTAAGATAACCACGCTTCATTTATTATGTATTATCCCTTGATTAAAAAAACACGTTTAATGTAGTATGCCGTTAGCAAACGGACTAATGCTGAATTTCAAATGCCACGCTTTTAAGAATGTTTACGCGTTTCCAAAACACGAAACCCTGTTGGGAAAACTTAAATGTTCGGGCCAGTGATTTTATAATAAATAATGCGTATATTTAATGTAATGTGAGTTGTCATAACGTGACTCATTCTCTTTTCATGTAAGGCAATACGTGCATTCAAAAGTTATCGTTCCCCTAACAATCCTAATTGAACGGCGTCATATGAAAATGGGCCCTGTTCTATATGCGGCCAGCGTTGCTCCAGAGCAGCCTGCGCAGTCACGCAAGGTCTCGTGGTCTCATCGGCGTTTATTTGTCTGGAGCTACATATGTCGAATAAGACCCATTTTCGCACGACGCGGATCAAGTAATACTCAGTACGTTTGTGTACTCGAATATAGCCAATGCCATAGTTAAGTATAGCACTGCGCTTTGGTGTTATCGCAACTTCGAAGTCAACTATAATAAACAAAAATAAGTTACATTTATATATCATCATGATAGTTCACCTTTTCTCTTTCCTTATTATCAACAATTTCAGCAGTGTCATGATTACTAATATCATCATCATTAGCAGCAGTACCAACATCAGCAGCAGTACCAGCATCAGTGGCATGTCACTGCATTTCAGTATTATTATAACCACAATTGCATCATACCCCTGCAATCAATATCATACTATTGTGTAATTTAAAAAGGGACGTGTTCGCAGATGTTCACATTATTTGAAGTATATCATTAAAAGCCTTTAATAGCTAGATTTGAACATCGGTGCTACAGAGCTCCGGTATAAAAACAAAGACACAATTTATAAACGAAAATCAAAGAAAAGTATCTGCTTAACGAAAATCCAGTGTGTGTTGAAATTTCGTCCTTGACTAGCCTTTACGGACTGCACAGGCTAATCTTAGACGACACTGTACGAATATGCCTGGATTTCTCACAACGCACAAGTAATTAAGCTGCAAGACAATCAACAAGACAGAGTATATTTGCATATGCGTGTAATTGTTTATAAACGTCAAAGACCTATAAAATACATATTGTATAGGTCTTTGTAAACGTATACGTTTTTCGGATGTTTTTTATGTGGTAAAAAGACAGTCGCTTAACCGGTTAACCGCTCCAACATCGAAACAGGTTAACCGGTGACTGATTTGCTTTGGTTTGCCATCCCTATTAAATATGCAAAATGAGAAAGCACGCAGAAGAGCGAGTATAACAGATATGCTATGGCTATTATGCTGTTTATATATCATAGTCGCTACAACGTTTACAAATGGCAGGTTTGAAATAATTCGTTTTCTGTACACTCATGATCGCGTTGAAAGCTAATTATACACGTTTTAATTCGCAATTTATTTACTGAATCACGACAAATGTCAAATACAATACAGAAAATGCATAGTTGTTTCATTGATCATTGATCATATAATGGATTGAATATAACTGATTTAAAATTAACGTTTTCAAGCTATTAATAAATCTTTTCCCAGAATATGCTGTCCTATTTATATCTGAGCTTCCTAAACCTTTATGAATGATAATCATCGAGGTATTCCGCTTAGAAAAATCGAGCTATCTCAATCGGACTGGCTCGGTCTTTTACATAGGTTGCCACTGTGAAGAATTTTTGCATGATATGACAACTTAGACGATGCTTTGCAGCATCGTCAAAAATCAAAAGTTTAACTTAAATATCGAGTCATTTAATCCAGATGTATTCCCTACATGGTCAAAAGCAACGGTTTCTCGACGATAAGGCCAATCATTCAGAAATAGCCTAAAGTGTTTTTCCTTAATTGATTAAAGTGGTCTTGAATATCGGAACATCCTTTACAGTTCCCGCGAGGAAGATATTGTCCTTTGAAAGGTCGCTTAATCAGTTTACCCATCAAGAGATGTTATAAATACCTTTTAATAGAATCAAGAATACAGGTCCCTTATGTAAACATGAGATCTAGATAATATCGTAAACCTAAATCCCCAGGTACTCGTTGTTATAGAGATGTAAACAAAGCCGGTAAACTGTTCAGTTGTTGCTGACAAACATAATTAATTAATTATGCGAAAATACCCACGCATGAAGTTCAACGCTGAAAACAACAGAATCAGATTTTTTTCATAGGAATGTACAGGGCTGATTCTGTTACACTTCTCCCTGATTTTTAGAGAGTTTAATTACTGAGGTCGCCATCCGTCGTCCTTCCGTCCGTTCTTCCGCCAGTCATTCAGTTCAGTTTTTTCATTTCGACGATGCTCTCAACGAATACTGGAAATATTTTTATAAAACTTTGTGGGAACATTCATAACCAACAGAAAGCGTAGATAAACCCATTTAATGCGGCGTCTCATCAGGGTCTGCGCTGTTTGCTTGAAGGAATTTCTGTAAGAAATATTATAGAAACAGAAATTAATATACTAGACATCCCTTACTTTGGAAATAAATTGATCCAATTTAGAAGTATGGGAGAGTCCACTAGGCATCAATGGGTTGAAAAATCACTTTTCGCTTGATTGATTATTCAGAGTTATGTGACTTTGGGGATATCATAGTACGTATTTATGCTATACATTATTCAAAATTATTCAAAACTACCGGCCACAATTAGTTGAAACTTAACGGAAAGCTTCAAAAGAAAGATGATGCGTGCAACGAACCATGACGTTGGGAAACCACGCATCTACTTCATTGACTTCTTTTAGAGTATTTTTTTAGACATTTTAGATATAATGATAACCTCAATGTCCCTAGATGGTCCTTGAAAATCACTGAAATTGGAATTGAAAATCAATCTAAAGCAAATGTGTATTTCCAATACGCAAAACAATTAGTTGTATTCATTCAATTGTCAAATACACAACATCAAGTACTTTTTATTTATATGTGTTTTTCATAACAGTAACTTTGGATTAAAATCGTTTCTATATTATACGCAGGCATTTATCGATTATGCATGCCAAAGCTATGAAACTATGATAATACAAAAAACAGTTATCAAGGTAAATCAGTATTACTTAAGACCACCCCCTGTACGTCGATAATCCAAACTTAGTTGGATAATTCAAACCGAAGAAAAAAATGGCGGACGAAAATGAAACTGAAACTGAAACTGAAAGGTAGGTGATTATTTTATCATTTCTGCTAATTAAGTAACTATAAGGACGTAATTGTTCTACACATGTGATAATGAATGTCTGACACACACATGCGTTTTGAGTTTTGCAATGATTAAATAGTTTTCTAGTATAAATGATACATTTGTCTTCGGAAATTGCTAATTTTCATGAAATGCGACCTATGTGTTGAATTATTTACACGTTAATTGACAAAAGAGCGAACGAAACTGTAACAGAGATATGCCAAATTATATCATGAATGTCCACTAAAAGTTTACTTTTAACACTTAGTGAGTTCTGTGTTAAAATCACGTGTTTGCAGGACGGGTATGAAAGTTTATGGAAAAATCCAAACTGATATGAAAATTTCTGTGGATAATAACCAAACTCATAATGGATAATGCACAAACTGCGATGTATTGAGCATGTTTTCCAAAGACAGGTTGGATATTATTCTTTGAAAATAACTATTTATAACCCCAAACAGTATAGCATTTTACTTTCCGAAATATATTTACACATTGAAAAGAACATATTAAATTATTTCTCAATACACAGACATAGATGTTAAAAATCTTCTGTAAATTATGTATTTTAATAATAATAAAACGTTTTCCCCGTGACCCTTTTCGCCGGCGCGGCAAAATTCAAGTAGTAGTAAACTATTTACGAGTGAATTGTACAGTACCCGCTATGCGCATGCTCACTGACGATGAACGACTTTTAACGGGATTTTAGCATAGAAAGCTTGCGACTGCTATATGGAATGACTTTGAACCCTATTGAAACCTTGGTGGGAATAATATTTGTGGACTTTTAACTATTTTTTTCCGATTTCATCAATTACGTATTATTTCTTCCGATTTTATTTTTAGAAAATTTGGACTTTTTGCAATTTTGAAATTTTGATATTTCATTATATAGGGAAATACCGTCGATTCGCTCCTTTAAACTGGTGGCAAATAGTTTTAGTGGGGCTTGGGCACATAAACCGCAAAAATTTCCCACGAGAAAGTCTATACCCAATTTGCCAAAACTGCATTGTTTCGGTCTGATATTTCATATTACACGTGTTTTGCCAAGAAAACCATTCTATTAAATCTGTAAATAGGAGAAAACATATGTTATTCATGGGAAAGTTACCGCTGGAAATCAGTCTATTAAATTTCAAATATGACTCTAGTTTGCCGCATTCAAACATTGTATTCAGTACTTGTGGTATAAGACGTTGCATTTCTGCTTCAGCATGATCAATTTGCAGGTTCCATTTAAGTTAATCTACATCACCGCAATTGTGTAATTTTTATTGCTTGTCATTTATCCGCAGGTCAATAGTTAATGGTTGTGGTGCAATCGTTTTCGTTCTTGGACACTGCATCCCTTCAATGAAATTTATTTACCGAAATATCTCATATTTGAACTTAAAATTCTTTTGGGAGAAATGGTCCAGACAACTGGATAAAACAGCAACAATATGCTAACCCATTATTTTTCGAGGAACATAATTGAGAATTCCTGTACTAGCCCCCAATCACAGTATGTTGGGGTATAATAATAATCAAACTTTGTTTTTCTTCTCAAAAGATTGTCGTAGATGACAAGTTGATGAATATATCATCCAAGACTACAAGTTTTAGAAAGCCATTTTTTCATTTATTTTTATTGATAAACAAGGTTTTGTAACAATCTATACTATACATAGATAGCTTTAACAGCACAATGTGGCTCACCTGAAACTGATTGTTCCCTAGTGGTGTTAACTAATTTTTCATGAAGATCTAGAAAAAAAGGCATTGTGAGTATGAACAAACTATTTGCGTCTATCCGATCTAGTTGAGTCTTGTTACCGAGATCCTACTTTTATTTATTTGAACATTCTGATCAACTGCCATTAAGATCAGGTAAAAAATGTAAGTTTTAACATGGATTTTAATGATTTTAGTTATTGATCAACTGCTTGGAAGCACATGACCCACTTTGGAACGTGACCTGTTAATCACTGAGACTAGACCTTGTGACCTAAATGTTAAATATGCTACTTTCATGCTTGACTTTGAAATCATTTAAAATAATGTTCTAACCAATATACAAGTGGATCAGAGAGAGAATGTGACCACTAAAGTATTAACAGACCTTTTCTTATATTTGACCTAGTTCCCTAATTTTTGATAGAATATGAAACCAAAAATGACATAGAGGTGACTAGTTTCATAAGAATCTGGCAAAGAGGTGACACCCAAATTTAAACATTGTAAAATGATATCTTATGTGTTCACAATAAACTTTGAATAAAATACAACAAAGAATGATAACAAAAGCTCACCTTGTCACATCATAACAAGTGAGCAAAATAACCAAAACTATGACATCATATAATTGCTCAGTTACTTCCAATAACAATAAAATGTTACTTTTGAAACAAATACAATACCTTCCCTTTCTTACTACAGGCTGTTCTAAAACAAGATAGCCCTGTATTGCTCACCCAGAACTCCTTCTATAGTGTCAAAAACTTGTGTATGATATGACTAAGTTGTAACCTAGCTTTAACCTGCCAGGACCAACTTGCAAATTCAGCTTTTGATTTGATTAAGATGGACATTGTAAGCAATTTTCATAAAAATCAGGAAGATAATGTGACTTGAGAAAGGTAAAGGAAGTTTTGTATATTTTAACCTAATGACCTAGTTTTTGACAAACTACCAACTTTCAAACTGAAACTTTATTTCATTGAGATAACATTCAATTCTGTCCAATTTTCATGAAGATCTGGAAGAAAATGTGACCTCTGGAGTGTTCACTAACCTTTTCTGTGATTTGGTTTGTTGACCTAGTTTGGACCACATATGACCTACTTTCAAACTTAACCTAGAATTGACAGAGATGAACATTGACCAACATAAGACAAACAAGGGCTGTTTGTAAAACATGCATGCCCCCCATATGGGCTGTCAGTTGTAGTGGTAGCCATTGTGTGAATACATTTTTTGTAACTGTGACCTTGACATTTGACCTAGTGACCTGAAAATCAATAGGGATTATCTGCCAGTCATGATCAATTTACCTATGAAGTTTCATGATCCTAGGCCTTGCTTTTCTTGAGTTATCATCAGGAAACCTTTTTACTGTTATGAGTCATTGTGACCTTGACCTTTGATATGAAAATCAATAAGGGTTATATACCAGTCATGATCAATGTACCTATAAAGTTTAATGGTCCTAGGCGTAAGCATTTTTGAGATATCATCTTGATACTACTTTACTGCTTTGAGTCACTTTGACCTTGACCTTTGATCTAGTGACCTAAACATCAATAGGGGTAATCTGCAAGTCATGATCAATGTACCTATGAAGTTTCATGATCCTAGACGTAAGCATTCTCGAGTTATCATCCGGAAATCATTAAACTGTTTTGACTCACTGTGACCTTGACCTTTGACCTAATGACCTGAACATCAATAGGGGTTTTCTGCGAGTCATGATCAATGTACCTATGAAGTTTCATGATTCTAGGCGTAAGCTTTCTTGTGTTATAATCCGGAAACCATTTTACTAAGTCAAGTCACCGTGACCTTGACCTTTGACCTAGTGACCTGAAAGTCAAAAGGGGTCATCTGCGAGTCATGATCAATGTACCTAAGAAGTTTCATGATCATAGGCGTAAGCATTATTGACTTATCATTTGGAAAGCATTTTTCAAAGTTGAGTCACTATGACCTTGACCTTTGACCTAGTGACCTGAAAATCATTAGGGGTCATCTGCGAGTCATGATCAATGCACCTGTATAGTTTCATGATCCTAGGCATAAACGTTCTTGAGTTATCATCCTGAAACCATTTTACTATTTCGGGTCACCGTGACCTTGACCTTTGACATGAAATTAAATAGGGATCATCTGCGAGTCATGATTAATTTATTTATGAAGTTTCATGATCCTAGGCATAAGCGTTCTTGAGTTATCATCCGGAAACCATTTAACTATTTCGGGTCACCGTGACCTTGACTTTTGACCTAGTGACCTCAAATGGGGTCATATGCGAGTCATGATCAATGTATCTATGAAATTTCATGATCCTAGGCATAAGCGTTCTGAGTTATCATCCGGAAACCATTTTACTATTTCGGGTCACCGTGAACTTGACCTTTGACCTAGTGACCTGAAAATCAATAGGGTTCATCTGCGAGTCATGATCAATGAACCTATGAAGTTTCATGATCCTAGGCATAAGCGTTCTTGAGTTATCATCCGGAAACCATTTTACTATTTCGGGTCACCGTGACCTTAACCATGACCTAGTGACCTCAAAATCAATAGTGGTCATCTGCGAGTCATGATCAATGTACACATGAAGTTTCATGAACCTAGGCGTAAGTGTTCTTGAGTTTTTATCAGGAAACCATTTTACTATTTCAGGTCACCGTGACCTTGACTTTTGATATAGTGACCTGAAAATCAATAGTGGTCAACTGCGAGTCATGATCAATCTACCTATCAAGTTTCATGATCTTAGGCATAAGCGTTCTTGAGTTATCATCCGGAAACCATTTTACTATTTCTTTTTTTTGTTTAACGTCGTCAATTATTAATTGTATATAGATTTCTCTATAGTTTGAAAAACATTTAGGCAAATATTTCTCATGTAAGATAAAATGCAAATAATTAATAATATTTTCCCTTTTAATCAGTAAGTTGGTTTATCGGTAAGGCCACAACAAATTGATGATTTGTTCTACGGATTTTAGCCAAAAAAAAATGGAGCGAGCGAGCGAAATAAAAATAAATTAATTTTTATTCTATTTTTAAAAAAATCACAGGCGAGCGAAGAGCGAAAAATAAAAAATAGATATATTGTCTCTGTAAATTGATATTTGTTGCCAAATAAATGCATGATATCTTCAAAATACAAACACAAGGTCATTTAGTAGTACTAACTTATTTTAACTCTAGTCCAATGTTTGTTAAAGTATGATAAACAAAATATTCTCCAATAGTTATTCTGCTTATTCACAACAGGTAGTGACTACTTAATGTTAACATGGTACACTGTACTTTTCACTAGCAAAGTTATATAAGAAGCTCAGTCTTCTGTCAATGAAAGTTAAATAGCATGACAATAAATAATATGCTAAACATCAAGCGTAAGAAATATCTTCAATTTGTATTTGTTCTAAATATCATAGGTTATAGTAGTATACATTATACTCAAATGCATTACTTTGGTTAGTTTAGCAATGTTAAAATTAGAAATGAGAAGTTTAAGTTTTGTAAAGTAAAAAAAAACATAACTTCCTAATGAAAGAACAATAAGAAACAGATAGTTATTTTATTTTAATATAAAACACATGCCTTTTAATCAAAACTATTTATAGATGTGATTAGTAGGAGCCCTTTATTTTAACATAGCACAGTGACATATATTTGTCTAATTTGAGTGCCAAACAAGAGATGTGTTTGTCAGAAACACAATGCCCCCTACTGCGCCGCTTTGAAAATATATATTTATTTTTTTACATGAACTTGACCTTTCACCACTCAAAATGTGCAGCTCCATGAGATACACATGCATGCCAAATATCAAGTCAATATTGCAAAAAGTATGGCCAATGTTAAAGTTTTCGGACAGACAGACGGACAGTTCAACTGCTATATGCCACCCTACCGGGGGCATAAAACGACTAGTATCAGTTCTAGTATATTTATTAAATGACTAGTACTATAATATATATTTATAACAATAGTAGTAGAACAATATTTAGCGTGACTATTTGTAAAACACATCAATTTACAATAAAACATACTTTTCCAAGAAAAGTGCAATCACAAATGACTAGTATCAACTTTAATCTTAACACAAAACAATTAAAATCTGTAGAAATAGAAATTAAACTGGAAAATACGAAACACTAATATTTTTAAAAGTTAAAGCATTTGCTCTTTATTCCAATCCATGATTTTTCATTTTCAATCACAACATGTTAACATTTATAAACATGATGATAATGGTCATCATAAACACATACTTTTGCTTTGGTCTCATTTACAAACCAAATCAAAGTAAGAACTTTTGAAGGCTTGAATGAGTTCATTTGACTTTTTGTTTTTTTAAAAACTTCTTGGCGCCCCATGTTTTTGCCTCTTTTCCAGAATGTCGACAAGACACACAAATTGGCCTGACAATGGAATATTTTGTATACAAATCTGCAATATATGCATCGTTGTCATCTAACAGACAGTCAGGAGATCCACAGTAAATGCACACTGGTGGTAGGTAATGCCGACACTTGGCTGAGAAATAAGCTGTTTCCACCTCAGAGCTGCAGGTCACGCATCTCCGAACATACAGGTCAGGTGCATCTTCCAACTGATCTCCACAGATATACGAATGGCATGCCTTAATGTTCCGCAAGAATTCCTCCTGCAAGGAAGTGAAATGTTATGGAGCTTTTCACAAAATTGACAGTCATCATTATTCGCCCTATCCAAACAGAAAAAATCTATGGTCTTTTTTTCAGGCTTATAGAAATTCCCAATTTTACCAGCCTAAAGTGCTTGTAAAACTCATAAAACAGATATTAAACAATTTCTAATTTTATTTTCGCTATTTTTTTTCCAAAAAGAATTTGAGCAACTTTAAGCAACTTTAATCAACTGCCATTAGAAGCTTACTTTCAGAAAGATGAAAGTACGAAGAAAATTGCCATGTATTTGAAGGATTAAATAAAATTTAAAAAAAATTGTGTCTGTTATTTTGAACAAAATGTACACAAATGGCTGCGCTCGAAAATTCTGACTCAGGCTAGTAAAATTTCCCATATTACTAAATTTCTATTACTGTAATACTTCTCCAAAGCCTCTTCATAGACATGGAATTGATGGCAGCTATGTCTTGGATAAGTTCAAGAGCACATACATGTAACTAAGGAATAAGTGAATTAATATGTGTGAAAATTGTGTCATGTTAATCTACACTTCATGGTGATTCGCATGCAAACAAATTGCCAGAAGGATTGACCGACAGAGTGACTCCAATAAATTGCCTCCCAACCTTTGTGTTTGCAGCATTATTAGACTTGAAACCTATTCAAATCAAAGCAAAAACGAATGCATTTCCTTCATATTAAGATTATCATTTACCAATGCATTTTTTGTTTTACAACTATTTATATCTTGAATGGGCCTTTGATGGTATGAAATAAAAAACAATGTTTTGCAATGTCAATCTGGTGATATATTAACACATACCGTGTTTGATCAGACATTAACAAAAAATATTCGGGCTCTAAGTTGCAAACCAACAAGCCAAAGAGCTTTTTTCTGATCTGTAAAAATATGTATCATTCATATCAATTTATTGGATCAATACGTGTCTTTTTATAATCCTGCCAAACTGTGTATAACTGTGATGTTTAAATGTTAATTTAGACTCTTAAAAATTATGTAACCAACATGTTATGATCCTATAATGTTGAAACACGCTGTAAATTGTATTTTTACAAAACGTTTACCTGTTGTCGGTCAAGCTTGTTTGGACTGAAGACACATCTTGGCCTGCTACATTCTCCGCAAAGGACAGCATCTCGAAGCTTCTCATTCTAAAACAACATGGAAAGATATAGTGTAATGAAAGCAAAAATATTTAAAAAATGCTTTTTATGGCAAAATGCCCGCTTCAATTTCCAGCCTGCAAAAATGTTGACAACATGATATCATTTTGACATGATCACTTTTTCTCTTGGTGTTGCCAATTGCCAGGTGGAAGAAGGAACGGATGTATACTGCAACAAAAATGCACTTGGAATATTTCTCTGATTTTTATTTTAATATCA
The DNA here is from genome assembly GCF_020536995.1 of Dreissena polymorpha. Taxonomy (NCBI): domain Eukaryota; kingdom Metazoa; phylum Mollusca; class Bivalvia; order Myida; family Dreissenidae; genus Dreissena; species Dreissena polymorpha. Next base: position 79,107,079 of record NC_068358.1, read on the forward strand.
CAGTTGTAATTCAATGAGGTTTAGTTTAAACCTATTTATTTTAGCTCGATTGCATTGAAAGCCTTAGGCTTTTTTGAAACGCTCTAGAGTCCTTTTCCTGGGACTAGAACCAGTACTTGGTGTCTATGGGGAGATCTAAAGCACGCTCCTACTATGGCAATTGAACCCGTGACCTCTCGGTCGCTAGGCGGACACCATATCCACTTTGCCAAGGCGACCTTACAATAAGGTTTGACAGTTTGACCTAAATATAATAATATAAACATGAAATAAAGTGTTAAGTTATTTGCGAGCTTCTAAAATATTATAATTATCATTACCCTCAAAATTTCTCGATTCTCTTTATCATGGTTTTGTAATTCCTCATCATAGGTTCCACATGGTCTGGTTGAGGGTCTGTACTTGTCACGGGTCAGGGCTTTCCCAAACAACTGGAATTATTATTATGTTATTATAATTTATATAATTGAATTGGCATGTTTAAACCTTATCTCAAATGTTGCTTCCAGTTTCTAAACACAATAGTCACACATTATCATTTAAATCATTAAATTAACTACATGTCAGCTGGACAAGTTAAGTTAACTAAAATGTCAACAAGGTATATAGTTAAGTATATTTATGCCTTTTTATTAAACAAAAGGCAGAACATAATATGTTGTCAGATCAATGAAGTAAACATGAGTAAATTGATTATTCAAATTTAATTGTAACTATTGACCATTTGCACAGGTACACAACCTTCAAATGCCAAAGTAAGTTTCCAAAATATATTTGTAATTTACACAACTTCATCCATTCAATAAATATGTCATATAATGGAATACAAATGCGATAAATTTACCTCACTGAATGGTAGGTAGTGTTCACCATTTTTGTCAGGCTTTGGTTCAGGGAGGAACCTGAGGCGGTCAAAAACATCCTGATCTCGGACTGGGTTAACGGAGCAGTAGCCACATTCATCGGATGAACACTTCTTTAACTGGAAGCAGTAGTGGCTGGATTCTGCATGCCTCTCAAAGAAATCCTTTAGAAGAAAGGACACTGATGTTTATAGACGCTCTTCCATATTAATAACATGTTGTTTTTTTGTCATTTTTTAAACAAGATGTATCTTTATACATAGGTTGATTTTTCATTATAAAATATAATAAACACACGTTTTCATTAATATTGTTAATAAGACAGCATAGCCTTCACAATATCCAATATTTAATAAAAAATGAATAATGTTACCCGGTAAACATTTAACTTTTAAAATTGAATAATTGTGTATTGTTCTGAGAAAACTGGACATAATGCTTGTGCATAAATTGTCATCCCAGATTAGCCTGTGCAGTCCACACAGGCTAATCAGGGACGACAATTTCCGCTTTTATGGAATTTTTCGTTTAAATAATGTCTCTTCTTAGCAAAAATCCAGTATAGGGGGAAAATGTCGTCCCTGATTAGCCTGTGCGAACTGCACAGGCTAATCTGGGACGACACTTTACGCACATGCATTATGCCCAGTTTTCTCAGAAAGCGACACAGTTAAACTTTCCATAACCTAGACAAATTGCTTGCCTGTGCCAGATGCATATTTTAAGGTTGAATGTTAAAAACCTTTATTTGTTTTTCTGTCAGATAATAGTATACGCACTGGCGCATATTAATTTAATGCGAAACAAATACTTAAATTGGAAGTGACATATTAAAAACTAATATAAATATGCATTATGTAACCAGTGACCATAAGCAATTTTAGTAGAGGGCAATATACAGTTATATCAATATAATTTTACTGAGAACAACAATTATTATATCATTTCCAGACAAGCAGGACATTATCTATGCATTTTTCTTTCAAAAATAAATTTAGTTTGTTTTACCTGCAGATGCTTGCTTTTCTTCAATTCAGCGCTTTTTGTGTCAGCTGTGGCTACTGGACTATCTGCTCCAAAGCCAACACCAGTGATATCTAAGATGGATGTGATCTCTTCATCTGATACCCCTTTCAAAGTTTTAACAGGGTTTCCTTTCAAGCTCATTTGTGAGAAACGTTTGTTCACAAGATCAACCACTGGTTCCATACTTTTCTTGAAAGCCTCTTTCAGACCATCTTTTAGTCTGGCTTGGTTTCTTACTGCAGTTAGAGAAGACAAGTTTTTAACCATCTGTTCATACTTCTCTTCCATTTCATTTCTGTCTAGCGCAACATGCTGCAAGGCCAAATTTAAAATGGACATGCAACGTTCAGCTGGGTTGGTCCAACTATGTGATGGTGCCGTTCGGAGTGCAATTAGCATGTCCAAATCTAAATGCATGAAGATAAGAGTGAGCGACAACTTAACCGTTTCATAAGTGACTCTATGATCCGGTCCTCCATCAGTATAAAGGCACATGATTGGGGTTCTCAAATTTAATCCATCTGAAGAGTAGGCATCATTTAATCTTACGAGTTCAATAACTTCAGCAGCATGTCTAAATGGGCTAGATGGGCTGAATACCTTTTCTTTTGTTGTCACATGCATGTCCCCTGAAAAGAAGCTGTCTTTCGAGTCCCTAGGAATTTCTGTGACAAGAACAACTGAAGGAACAAGACCGCAAAGATGAAAATCATGGTCAGTTGCAACTAATACAGGTCCCTCTGAAGGTGTTAGAACCTTGTTATGCCCTCTTACTCCAGTTGATATAGGGATTCCTGGTTCTCCCACTGGAACTATTGCCTTGTCGTCCATGCATAAGAACATAGCACTGTCTCTAAACATCACACAAAATTCTTTCATATACTGAAAGTATTTTGCAGCATAGTGTGAATCAGGATGTGAAACTCTTGCCTGGCGTGTCTGCACACGGAATTTAACATTGAACTGACCAGTGTACCTTAAAGCAGTCTTATGAAATGGATTACTGGGACAAAACTGCAGTCGGATCGTTTCATTGCTAGGAATGGGTGTTCCATCAGGCACTCTTTTACAAATGTCATTCTTTAAAGTCTCTATTGAAATTGCCAATGGCAAATACATTTCATCACATTTTCGTCTTTCACTGACCTGTAAAACCTGTTCTTCAAAGAACTTTCCCATTTCTTCAAAAAAGGCATCATAATATGTATCAGAGCCATTAGTTGCTCGTAAATCAATCAATAACTGAGAGTCATCTGCGCCTATGATCTTCGACACCCTTTCATTAATTTCTTTTTCACTGGAAGAATTGGCACTTTCTTCATGCCCTGTTAGGCTAAAATACATGTGTCTAACGACTGACTTTGGGCATTTCACATAACTTATAAACTTGTCAATAAATTCTTGTCTCATAGCCCTGCTTGAGAACGTCGGAAGATCTTCTGAAATTTGAGAGATAACTTTCATGTTGCGGGATGTTTTGTCTTCTGTTTGACCTACTGGAACACTCCAAATGAAATTTAATGTTCCTATGCTTCCTCCATAAGCAACCCTATACAACATAATCGGTTTGGACAAACGAAGGTTTTTGATGAATTTGCGACGTTCAATACGATTATCGGGACAAAACTTGTCAAGGTGCACATAGGTATAATCTGATGTTTTCACTACTGTCTGGTTTAAATGACTATATTCTTCTTTAACATTGGACGGTGTTACAGGATCTATGCAAACCGAGTTCGAGTCACCGCAGTTAGCTGTTTCTCTTTTATGACTTATGTTTTGGTGTTTTTGGTTATCATTTTCAAGTCTGTCTTTGTATTGTTTTAGAGATTCTGCTAATTCACCCATGATTTTTGCTAACACTGTGTTTCGTTTATCACTCAATGATGGCAAACTAAGGGCGGAGTATAGATCACCAACCAATTCGCCAAGTCTGGCTGCCTTTACAATAGGTGGTCTGTGCCTAAGTAATTTGTAGCTGTTGTAATTTTGAAATTTGTTTAATTCAGTTGGAACATGACAACTGGCATCTTTCAGTCTTGCATGGCAGTGATCTACGTACCACAAGGCATTGCTGAGAGATTTTAGGGCTTGTTTTCCACTGTCCTCGACAATATTAGATGGCCATCCACACCCAGTACTTTGGGCCCAATCAATCAAGTCGCAGTACAGTTGTTGTGGACCAGAAAGTTTCTTTACTTTTGAGCTTGTGTTTACTTCATATTTTTTGGGCATAATGTATACCTTGGACTTGTTCATTAAAACTGTGAATGCATTGGAGTTTGAACTTGTTGATGGAAGTCGTGCAGAATTAATTGTATATTCGACCATTTTTTTGTCAAGTTCTACTGCGACATTTAGTTGCATGTTGATGTTCGAAATTTTTATTCTATCGCTACTACCAACTTTACTGCAGATATTTACAGAATTCACGCATTCGGGCGACATTTCGAGGCCTGATGATGATGCGGCTGCGATGAATAAATCGCTAAAATCGTCCGTAATCCGGTGACACATTGCCACAGGAGAAAAAATTGAATTACCATTGGTGTCTTTCGCCGACACGACTATGCAGACGAGCGCCGCCATTATTTTACCATAAACCAATCTCATTATTATCGCAAAGCGTTATAAAAGTCGTAAAATACGTAGGCTAAATTAAACTAAATCTGTAAACAAATACATGCGGAGCAAAATTGTTGCTGCGGGCGCGAAATAAAAATAAAAATATTTTTATTTAGTTTTAAGATTTTTAGGTGCGGCAAATCCGACGAACATTTAATCAATTTGTTGTGGCCTAAATAACAATATCACTTTGAACATTGAATTATTTAAAAGTTATAACAAACATTAAATGTTCTCCGAACAAATGCCTCATAACACATATAACAGATTGATAGGAAGATATGAACAAATCAAGGTTGCTAGGGTGCCCGCCTAGAATGGTCCTGTTAGTATGGAAGTACTTGATATATAAATTTATTAGCCTGTCGGTGTTGTAAAGACATAAAATATTTTATGAATGTCTCAAAGTGTAGAATTATTTTGCATTTAGTAAAAGAAAGGCAACATATAACCCTTAAGTGGCTGACAAGAACTTGTGGCTAAATACAACTAAAAAGAGGCATTATGATTCTTGAAAATAAAAATAAACATCATTATATATGAATTTTCTGATCAAAAGTGTTATTTTTAGTGAATAGGGGAAATACATTTTCAAGAATAAACAATATAATTATAAATGTTTTGGCGAAGTGCATCATAGTATTATCATAGTACAGTTTTGGTCTAAAAATCCCGTAACATTTTTTAAATTTCATAACACCTTGTTGCAAAAAAAATCATGAAAAATAGAACATATTAAAATAAAATAAACAAGGGCTGTTTGTAAAACATGCATGCCCCCCATATGGGCTCTCCGTTGTAGTGACAGCCATTGGGTGAATATGTTTTTTGTCAATGTGACCTTGACCTTTGACCTAGTGACCTGAAAATCAATAGGGTTCATCTGCGAGTCATGATCAATGTACCTATGAAGTTTCATGATCCTAGGCCCAAGCGATCTTGAGTTATCATCTGGAAAAACACCTGGTGGACGGAACGACAGACCGACAGACCGACCGACAGGTGCAAAGCAATAAACCCCCTCTTCTTCGAAGGGGTGCATAAAAATGCTTTATATGACCTTAGATATTATTTTTGCAATCATTTTTCATCAATTACAAATGTTTTAAAAAATTATTGTTTCATGCTACTCATGGTACCAGTTTTTTGTCAGAAAATTAATCACATTTTTGCCCAAAAAATCATGAAAAATATAATTTTCAAAGATATCCTTTAAAACAAAAAGAAAATGCCTTCTTAAACCTTAAATATTATTCCTTCAAGCATTTTACATCAATAATTTATGTTTGAAAAAATCATTGGTTCATGCTAAATAATGTTTGACATACTGTAAATAATGTAACTACACATCCAAGTAGTGAGTCAATCAAACTATTGCAACCGAAACACCTGGTGTGCCAAGGCACCAGCCGAAGTCAAATGCCTTCTGACTTAGTGCATTTTACTATTCATATTTGTATGCATTTGTATGTGTTTGAAAAAATAAATGTATAATCCTTAATGACATCTTCTGACCATGCATGTCCTAGATTTCAAAATCCAGGCCCTTGTCTGACACATTGGTAACATTAACGTTAAACTGTTACCAGGCTTCTGAATTTAATTAGCCAGGTCACAGGAAAAGGGCAGTCTAATATGTATCCAATTAAACTATTTGTCATTGTCAGAAAACCGCTCTTAAGCAAACAGCTTTCAAGCAACTGCAGACTGAACTGGATCTAAACTGGCCACAATCGCCTCAATGTCTCTTTTACTGGAATATGGTTCATTTAACTTTAAAGGGATCTTTTCACGTTTTGGTAAATTGACAAAAATTGAAAAAAGTTGTATCGGATTTGCAAATTTTCGTTTTAGTTATGTTATTTTTAGGAAACAGTATTACTGAACATTTACCATGGTCTAATATAGCCATTATATGCATCTTTTAACGATTTAAAAATTATAAAGCGTTGCAACGCGAAACGATTGAATAATCTGGAGAGTTATGTTGTTGTTGTTTAATTGTGTGAAACTACGAAGATTGCTTATACTAGGTATAAAATACGTCAACCATTTATACTTGGCAGAATAGTCAAGCAGGCTAATGCGTTTTTACTCCAGGACTAAGGGGGTCACTGGTTCGAGCCCTGCTGCGGACTCTTTTTTTTAAAGAATTTTATTCTGGATTTTAACTGGAGCTTTTAATATCCAATGTTTACATTTATCAATGTAAAGCATTTAATGACTTACTTCAAAACATGTCAAAATCTGTGAAAAGGCCCATTTTAACATAATATCTACTCCTATAAATATGAGGTCAATATACATGGACTAAACGGTAAATTACGTCTAATTATTTGGACTGTAATTACATCAACTACTTAACTAGAAAGAAGAAAGAATTCATACTTACCAGTAATTTGAGTAAAGAGTTTTTTTAATCAATGTTGTATTTCATGACAGCTTGGTGATATGCAAATCCCATATGACATGTTGATATCGGGTATCATAGCCATTCAATAAGTCGCAAAATGCTTAAACAAAATTTATAAAGCAAAATGTGACTTTAATTGATAACTAAAAATACCAGTATCATCAGTATGCCAGTTTTGCCTTGTCAAACTGTCGAGATCCAGAAAGTGCTTCATTCACATTGAATATATCCTTCGAATTCCATTAATTGTTGCATTATTAAATAGCGAAACAAGCCGATTTAAGCTGTAAGAAAGTTTTACACGAGTGTTATCAAGTCTCTCAATCATGATTCATGGGCGAAGCCATAGAAAGTGATCCATTCACATCGAATATATCCTTCGAATTCCATCCTTTGTTGTCATTAGCGGAGATTTAGTGAATAAATAATTCATATAGCATAAATGACAGCTTCTAAATAGCGAAACAAGCAAATTTATGCAGTAAGAAAGTTTTGACTCGATACTCTCATGGGGCGGCCATTGTTGAATGTTGAAACACGAACGACAACTCTGCTAGGAGAATGTAATCAATGACGAGCAATCTCCTACGCAGTGGCGAATGCAAAAGGGAAGTAACTGAAAAATCGAGTTATCTCAATCGGACTTGCTCGGTCTTTTACATAGGTCGCCATTGTGAGAAATTTTCTACGATTATGATACCTTGGACGACGCTGTTCCAGCATCGTCAAAAAGCATGTTGATGCAGTGTGTTTTGAAGAGAAGTGTGTTTAAGATAATCGGTCGCGCGTTTAACGACATCGGATTTTGGGCGCGAATACAACTCGGGTACAGTCTAATATGGACCGAGTACAATTACATGTACGTTTATTTACCGTACCTGGGGTACATGTAAGTATACTTAGAGTACCCAGGGTACATGTAAGTATACTTAAGAGTACCCGGGGTACATGTAAGTAGTACCAGAGCCGACAATGACCAATCAAGCTCCATTATCCCTCATGAACCGACTAAAAAAACCGAGTCGGCAATATTTGACTTAATTTTTGGTTTGGTTGCTCTCGAGGGATCGAAAATTTCAGAATCTTCCTAAAAGCCTTACGGGTTTGATCCCCAGAAGCGACATTGAAAACTAGCATACTTTGTTATCTAAAAGGTTGCTGAACCTGATATACAATGATAATGTGAATTTTCTCTCACATGATGTTCATCAGTCATATTATATAAAAACTTACAGCAGTAGTAAACAAGTGGACAATAATTAATGAACGCATCTTTCATTTGTCTTTGACACTTTGATTTTGACATGGCCTAGATTTCAATATGTGACTGGACTTTACCAGCACTCTTGTAACAGAGCTAAAGTTTAAATGTACCATTGAAGATCGCCTAAATCCAGATTGCTATTAAAGACGTGTGGAAAGTTTTAAGGGTGTGAGAAGTAAGCAAAAATTGGTCATTACCCAGAGGCCACAACTGATCTATGACTGTATTAAAACAAGAAAAATCAGTGCCTGATTTAGATTTCCTTAGATAGTTCAATAAAAACTAATTTCATAAGCCTGGTAACAGTTTAACGGTAATGCTACCAATGTGTCAAACCAGGGCCTTGAATTTGAAATCTAGGACATGCATGGTCATTTCTTCATGAAATCAGAACACAAAATTGTATTTTAAGTCCTTAATTGACCTGGCTATAGTTCTCAGATTATTATAAGCTCAATCATTATATTTATATCATTATTTATGCTTTGTGTATTGTAAACATATACACAATCATGCAGTTACATGAAAGCAATAAACAATATCTAAGCTACCCATACTATAAAGGTCATTGACAAAGCATATGGTCAAAATGTGAACACATTGAGTGTAATCGCCCTCTCGTGCCAGCAAAAACAACACGTTGACAGGTTGTCATTTTTGACAGTTCTACTTTCACTTTCATTTTGTGATATCAAACTATTAACAATTATGTGGCTAAGAAAAATATCGACATTGCTTTTTATGCTCCCGGTAGGGTGGCCTATATCAGTTGAACTGTCAGTCAGTCAGTCAGTGTGTCAGTCTGTCCGTCCGTCCGAAAACTTTAATGGCCATAACCTTTTTAAATATTGAACATAGCAACTTGATATTTGGCATACATGTGCATCTCATGGAGCTGCACATTTTCAGTCGTAAAAGGTGAAGGTGAAGGTCATCCTTCAAGGTCAAATGTCAAATATAAATCGTCTGTCTGTCTGTCCGAAAACTTTAACATTGGCCATATTTTTTTCAATTTTGGCGTGCATGCGTATCTCATAGAGTTGCACATATTGATTGGTGAAAGGTCAAGGTCATCCTTCAAGGTCAAGGTCAAAGGTCAAATTTTGCAATATTGAAGATAGCAACTCCATATTCGGCATGCATGTGTATGTCATGAAGCTGCACATTTTGAGTGGTGAAAGGTCAAGGTCATCCTTCAAGGTCAAAGGTAAAATAGATGGGTTCAAAGCTGCGCAGCAGGGGGCATTGTGTTTCACAAACACAGCTCTTGTTTAATATATTTTCTGCACATTTCTTCAAAAATCTTACATCAATACACGATTTTCTTCGTTAATTCATTTATTCCTGACAGACTTGTGTAAATATTTCGCTTACATTTTGACGCGCGTAGGTAGGACCGCATTACCGCTTCCGAAATGTGTATTCATACTATTGCCTTCGAGGAACTTATCTGATGTTTGACGGAAAGGGCCGAAAATGTGCGAGTGTGGGTCAAGTTCCCCACAGGTACTACTTTCCCGTTCCCCTAATTTTTTCCGTACCTAAAATTTTTCGTACCCAATTTTTTTTTCGTACCCAATTTTTTTTTTGTACCCAATTTTTTTTTCATCCCCAATTTTTTGTTCGTACCCAAATTTTTTTCGGTCCCAATTTTTTTGTTCCCAAATATTTTTTTTGTACCCAAATGTGTTTTCATACCCAAATTTTTTTCGCAAAATTTTTGTACCATTTTTTTTTCGTACCAACATACACAATTGTGGTGATTGTGGTGATGTAGATAAACTTAACTTGATGCTTTAAATCCATCCTCTCAAAAGCATCGTCACACCAGTACTGTCAGTACTTTGATTTTATACTTTAGTAGCATGAATGCGAACATTGGTATCAATGATTGATTTAGACCAAACTAATGGACGTTTTATCACACAATATCAAGAATACATATTGCAGGCTTTTACCTGTATGTGTTTGATTACTTCACATAAAAATATTGCGTCCATGGAGGATTAATATGGATTCGCACTTAATGTATTAAATGTTCACAGTTTTCCCATTAGTGAAACACATTTAATTATGTTTGGCGCAGATAATATTGTTAGATAGAGAGTGAGTAAAAGCTAGATATGTGTTTATTTGACGTTTGGATTGAAAGCAAACGTGATTGGGTCTTAATGTATTTTACAAGCAAAGATGAATTTTCCCCTGTGTATTTTTTGGCTGGTGTGTTGTTTTTGTCATGCATTTTAAGTGTTTCTTATCACCCAACGTGTGGGTTAACACCATTGTAGGAAATGGTATAGCCGTGTTATTATTATAACCGCACAAAGTGGGAGGCATTTAGTATTGCACTTGTTCGTCCGTCAAAATGTTTGTGTGTATGCGATGTACGTCCCAAATTTTGTTTACTCAACTCCTCTTTCACTCCTGGGATGATAAAGGTCAAACTTTTATAGCAGGAATATCATAATTACCTATTAGTTAATGATTATAAGAAGTGAATTCTTCAGAAACACGTTTTTCAGGCTAAAGTTTTTGTGCATGTTTTGCACTCTAGAATTTTTTAATTTAGTCCTATTTAAATTAGTTTTTCCCAAACACCTGTTTTAATGTTTGGCTGATTCGACATAAACTTCAACAGCTGATATACCTTATAGTGATCTTGAAAGATTTTGGTTGTCTCACTAAAAAGTAAATAGGGGTATAGTGGAATTTCAAAGAACGTCTTTCTGTCCGTCCATAGGTACATTTGAGTCGCGTTCTGAGAAAACTGGGCATAAAGCATGTGTGTAAAGTGTCGTCCCAGATTAGCCTGTGCAGTCCGCACCGGCTAATCAGGGACGACACTTTTCACCTAAATTGGATTTTTGCTAAGAAGAGACTTCATTTAAACGAAACGTGACATAAAAGCGGACATTGTCGTCCCTGATTAGCTTGTGCGGACTGCACAGGCTAATCTGGGACGACACTTTACGCACATGCATTATGCCCAGTTTTCTCAGAACACGACTCATTTATTTATGTTTTCTTTTGTAAATAATGGACTTATGTTTTCTTCTTGTAAATATGCACATAGAAAAATTACACACAAACTTGTTTAGTTAACATATTGAAAATTTTGATTTTAGTTAAGGGCCATTCTTGGTTTGAAAACATATTTTGTTTATTTGTAGCAAGTTTGAAAAAAGCAAAAATGCTTTCAGGGGATTAACCAAACATATACTTATAATGTTTAGAAGTGTTAAATGAACATTCTTTTCAAATAATTATTTGGTTGAAAATTTAAAGGGGCCTTTTTACAGATTTTGCCATGTTTTGAAGTTTGTCATTAAATCTAAACATTGGATAAAAAATATCCAGTAAAGCATCAAGAATAAAATTAAAAAAGGAAAAAAAGTAGCCCGCATCAGGGCTCGAACCAGTGACCCCCGGAGTCCTGAAGTAAAAACTAATTTGACCGCTCGTCTATTATGCCAAGTATGGATGAGAGACGTATTTTATAGTTTACATAAGCAATCTTTGTAGTTTCACAAAATTAAACGACAACAACAGAACTCTCCAAATTATTCAATCGTTTCGCGTTGCAACGCTTCATAATTTTCAGGTTTTTAAATCGTCAAAAAATGCATATAATGGCTATATTAGACCATGGTAAATGTTCAGTATTACTGTTTCCTCACAAATATCATAATTAAAACGAAAACTTGCGAATCTAAAACAACTTTTTTCAATTTTGTCAATTTACCAAAACGTGAAAAGATTCCTTTAATATGTTTTCTGCTGGTACATGTACCACTAGCTGTTAGTTAACTCCTTTATTGAACTCAGAGCCTTCTTATCACAGAAAAGATACCATATGAGCAGGTCTCTGGGAAAACCAGGTGCACGTGCATGAAGTGTACGTCCTGATTAGCATGTAGCATGTGACTCCGCACAGGTTAATCAGGGAGGACACTTTCCGCATTTATAGAATTTTAGTCTCTTTTTAAAAGAAAATTCAGTGCAGGCGGAAGTATCATCCCTGATTAGCCTGTACGCAGGCTAATATTGGACGAGACTTGACGCACATGAATAACGCCAGGTGTCCTCAGTGGCCGTATTATTCCTTTTCCACCACAGGGATGAGTTTGGTAATCAGAGTTTGCACCTTTAAAGGGATCTTTTCACGCTTTGGTAAATTGACAAAATTGAAAAAAGTTGTTTCAGATTCGTAAGTTTTCGTTTTAGTTTTGATATTTGTGAGGAAACAGTAATACTGAACATTAACCATGCTCTAATATAGCCATTATATGCATCTTTTGACGATTTTAAAACCTAAAAATTATAAAGCGTTGCAACGCGAAACGATTGAATAATTAGGAGAGTTCTGTTTTTGTCGTTAAATTTTGTGAAACTACGAAGATTGCTTATATAATGTATAAAATACGTCAAGAATTTGTACTCGGCGGAATAGCTCAGTAGGCTAAAGCGTTTTTACTTCAGGACTCTGGCAGGACTCCAGGGGTCACTGGTTCGAAACCTGCTCCGGGCAATGTTCTTTTCCTTTTTTTAATTTTTTTTCTTGATTTTTTACTGGAGCTTTTATGATCCAATGTTTACATTTATCAATATAAAGCATTTAATGAATAAGTTAAAAAAATGCCAAAATCTGTGAAAAGGCCCCTTTAAATGTTGTCGATTTTCAAGGAATAACAAGTGCTCGAATGAAATGCTTGCAAATCCCTGCATGAGACAGGTATTAGTGGCACTCGTGCATTTAGAACGACCTTCACAGACACATGAGCTTGTCATTCAGGAGCCCATTTGCACTGAGTTTGCTGACATGTCTGATTGTAGTGGTAACACAAATTGGTAATGGTGCAATTTATAACTGTTATCGGATTATGTCACATTTAAGAGTTCTCTCGAGCAGTTTGCACTAAATGAGGTATATACAATCTTTGTCACTGAAATGGCTTAAATGTGTCTTTCAGTACTAGTATAAACTGAATAATTATTAATGATTTTTTTCACACTTAGTAATGAAGGCTGTTGAAAAAGATTAAATCAAAATATACTAAATTTTATGTTACCAGGAAATTATATACAGATACATTTAATATAAGTGAGTTAGCAGTTTGAACACGATTACTTTATTCATACAAATGTTATTAAATAAAATTTCCAGTAAGAGAACCTTTGTAAATCTTTCAAACTTGAGTTGTTCCATAAAAAATGGTATGTCGTAAGAACCAATGTCATGTCTTATTTAAAGCATGCTCAAAAAATACAAAACCTTGAATGTACTTAAACTTGTTTATAAATAATTGAAATCAATACTGAATGATGTCATTCCACACTAAATGGTCAGTAATTAAATGTAAGCTGATGAAATTGCGAAACCAGTAATTGTTGTTTTACCTGGACACCAATAAATTGCACGTGATTAATTACGCTCTCTATTTTACGTGTTTGTAAAAAAGGTTTAAAGCAATGCAATTTTCAAATAGTACAATACATTCATTATACAAGTAATATGAGGCTATCATATTGTTCATTTTTTAAGTTCATACACATGAGGCAGGGCAACAGATAAGGATCGTTTTATCGTTTTTACGATTTAAAGTGTACATAAAACGAATTGAAATACAAAATTGATCGTACATTTAACGATTACAAAATTGGAAAACAAATTGCAATCGATTCTTTGTCGTTTTATTTTACCGATACCCTCCATACCGTGTTTGATTTGAATTAGTATATTGTAACTTTCAGTACGGTCGTAATATTAGTGAAAAGTTTATATGAACACAGGTTCAGGACGGTGTCTACATAAAAATTTTCTTCCGTAAAAAAATACGCGAAAATGTCGGCATCTTGTTCTAAACGCGGACGTGCTAAAAAAATTTCATTAGCGGCATGCGCGCCTAATATGTTTCAATTTTTTAACGCGAAACAATTCGTTGGGTAAAGAGGTTGTAAAGAGTGTTTTAAAGCTAAAAATGTGTGGTCTGAGACAGAAACACAGGACTGGTAAAAAACAGACTCATTATCATATATGCTTGGTCAATAGACAATTAAATGAATTTATTAAAATTAGCAAGCAAACATTGACAATATGAATGCATAATGACTTTAGTTAATTTATTGCAATAAGAATTGCTGCAAATTGTCACCGCCGAATATAAAAGAGCTCATCTCACCCAGAAATAAAGGAAAGTTTTTATTAATTGGATTTTTTTGACGAATTGATTTGAGGGGAAAAACTAATTGTTTCAAAAAGCTTGCAGTGAAAACTAATTCACATGAAATCTTATCTGTTGCCCTGTCATGAGTAAATATCAGGGGTCTATTAATGCAGGGGTCTATTAATGCAGGGGTCTATTAATGCAGGGGTCTATTAATGCAGGGGTCTATTAATGCAGGGGTCTATTAATGCAGGGGTCTATTAATGCAGGGGTCTATTAATGCAGGGGTCTATTAATGCAGGGGTCTATTAATGCAGGGGTCTATTAATGCAGGGGTCTATTAATGTTCCAAATTTGGGAGAGGTGACTTCTTCAAAAATTAAATTAGGTAAAAATTGAAACATTTTGTGAGCCACGGTACGTTTTCATCATAGAGTTAAAATAACTAATAAATACCACGTGTTTCTTAAATTACATCATCTCTTTTATTGCCTGATTGCACAATTTGAACGTAACATGATTTCGACAAATATAACACACGCACTGTTTCAAATTTCTTACTTGCAATTGCAAAATGAAGTTTAAGTTTACCATCTGTTGTGTTGTTGAAGTGCATTTCAGCAGTCTCGAGAAAACTGTTGATTTGGATTGATAAATTACATGTATATTAATACGGTGAACTATTTTTGGCCCGGTTGATTCCGTTTACAAATTATTTACTGCAGTTTATTACAAGATAAGTATTGATGCAAAGCATCAAAGGGCGTCGGGAATTTTAGTGTAAAAGGCTCTCAATGAAGTTACATGGAACGATTTTTTTCTACTGTAAATATTAATATATTTGCCGATTATTTTAAACAAAATAGAAAAAGATACTGGTATAACCATTATCTATGATTTTGTGTTATAACCCCCAAATAACCATTATCTATGATGTTGTGTTATAACCCCCAAATAACCATTATCTATGATTTTGTGTTATAACCCCCTTAACATTTCATAGTTCATTTTATTTACAGTGGTTTCCTTTTTTTACTGGTATCCGTGTGCATTTTTCATAAATGGAACAGAACTGTGTAGGTTTTAAAAAATCTGCTTCATCTTGTAAGCGTAATTTCATATTTTTCTCAACTTCAAGGGGAGATGATTCTGAACTTATTCTTACGTTGCTCATTTACGATAGGGGTAACTCATTGAAAACACTGTAAAAGTTTGAGAAAAACAATTGAATGAAAACTGTAAATTGCCTAAAGAAGCTGCATTTCACAATACTTTCAAATTCAGTAAAAGATCATAATAGATTTATTGCTCCGATATTCATCATTTTCAATAGGGTTCGAGTAATACTGATATAAAAACACTTAACAAGTTTGGAAAGATTCAGACGAAAGTTGTGAAATCTTTTAAACAAGTGGAAATTCTTTATTTTCTCAAATTTAATAGAAAAATATTCTGGACTTATTGTCCCGATGTTTCTCATTTTAAATGAGGTAAAAATGCTCATTGATATGAAGAAACTGTAAGTTTGGAAAGAATCTGATTAAAAATGTTGACATATATAATCACCTAACCAAGCAGTTTTTCACTTTTATTTTTTAATTCAAAGAGACATAATTCTGGACTTATGGTCCGATATTGCTCATATCGGGTTTGGGTTGGGTCTTCATTGATAAAAATACCTGTGCAAGTTTGGGAAGAATCGGATAAAAAATTTGGACTTTGAACAAGGATTTCAAAATTTCTCAAATTCTAAGGATGATAACTATGGACGTAATGGTCGGATAATGCTAAGGGGTCCATACCACCTGGATAGTAATACGTGTCGCGCTTCGCGCTCTATATGTGGTTCTTAAAAAAAAACTCCGAGGTGTGCTTGACTCTAGGGAAACGGGTTGCTGGGACACAGCTCCTCCTTGATAAGCGGCTGCTTCCTTTATCACAACTCATTGTTACAATCAATAATACGTATCGCGCTTCGCGCTCGACATGTGGTAGGGATAGTACTTAGGGCCCATGATAGACAACCATAATAATACATGGATAACAGATATGTTGTTTGCATTTATTTGTTAATATAAAAACACGTGTATTTTTTATAAGATATTTAAGTAATGTAAGACATTTTAATTAACGTTGTCACCACGCGGCATCCATTAATTTTAATAAAAATGCCCAATTGTAGTAAAATGGATTTTAAAATGTCTACATCAAAACAAATAGTTAGCATAGAACACTAATAAAATAATTTGATTCTACTAGGGCTCGAACCTTGGGCCTCTCACATATGAAGCGAGCGTGTAACCACTACACTACGGAACCGCTTGAAAAATCATCTTCTAACTTAGATGTTAATAAGTGACTGTAGTGTAACGGTTATCAATAAATCAATAAACCTTGTAATCGCTGTCGTCTTGTAAAATTGAAGAAAATACGCATTAAAAGGCCGTCCAACAGATTTTGGCATGTATTAAAGCTTGTCATAAACTGCTTTTGATGCTTTATATTGATAAATTTAAACATTTGAACTAAAAATCTCCATTAAAAAATAAGAATACAATTTAAAAAAAAGAAGAAAAAACGTTAACCTCCACAAAGCTCTAACCTCTGACTCCTAAAGTCATGGAAGCTTGGAGTAAAATGTCGCCCGACTTAACCACTCGACCATCCACGCTCACGTTAAACGCGGAGTTATTTTTTAGTAATATAAACAATCCTCGTAGCTTCCCAAAATATCGATTCGCGTCGAACGACGTTTTAATCTGTTGGACAGTACCTTTAACCAAAACTCGAACAGCAAAAGTCTGCGCTATTGTTAGAAAAACCACAAAATAAATATATTTTGATTATGTTTTGTTTCTATACAAAACCAGAAAGTTTCACCGGTTCGCGTATTTGCCCAGTCCCTGTGATCTTTTATTATTACCAAGTCCCTGTGATCAGTTATTAATTAAAATAATTAGCTGTGTATCATTGGCAATACATGTTGAAGTAAATGTTATAGGCACAAATGCAGTACTTATTTACACTAATTCACCAAAAAAATCATCATTATGCAAGATATTCTGACAACACAAATATATACATTGATCCGTATAATAACTTCTCCTCCCATAAGCGAAAAAAACGTATTACATACTAGTCGCCGCACTTCAGTGCGACGCCAATAAGTACAATGTGTTAAATAAATTTATGCAACATCTAAATCCTCATTTTTTATGTTTTTTGCATATATACACGTGTGTAACATTGGAAATGAAACTGGAACTTTTGTGCGGTGAAACTAAAATATTTTCCGATCAAGGTTTCATCGGAAACAATTGGAATGCTCACTTTTTGTATTTTTCTACTGTCAGTATTTGTTTTGAGAGATAATGTTTTTAATGAATTACGACTATTGATTAGTACTTTTATTTATTTTCTAAGGGTAGATATAAACACTCATGTGATGATATTTTCTGTACACTATTGTCACACCTCATTTGCCATCATTAACTAAAATATAAGACAGGTATATATCAAATAAACCAAAACATTCTTGCGTTATCAATATTTAGGCTCATAAGAGTTTTGTTATTTGAATAGTTATAAGTAAAATGGGAACATATATCGAGTGCTGGAATTGTGAATGTCTGAGAACTTGGATGCAGAATACCATGACCTTATGAAATATGAAAATAAAATAAAAAAATAAAAATGTATAATACTGTTCCAAAACCTTTAATGTATTAAGAGCAAATGTGGATAAGAATTGTTCAGATATTAGTCATAAGTCTTTGATCTTATCGATTTCAGTGAACGATAGTTGTTAAATAACAATACAAAATGAACACCTGCTCCATATATATATGTTTTGCGATATTGCTTGTCTATCATGTCTGGGCATGATCGTCGATACAGAATAAATAGGATGATTTTTAATAATTGTCCATCCTTTACTCTTATTTAGAGTCATATGATTCTAAATTCATTTTAGATAACACTCGTTCCCTCCCAGTTAAAACGTTTGAGAACACTGCTATAAACAATAATTATTCTGGTCTTTGTTCGATGACATTATAAAATTTAGATAACTGCACTTAAACAAAATCCTTTCATTCATAATGGATTTATAAATATGCATTATGATTCGCTTATAAATGAGTTTAGTGTTAGTGAGTGGTATCATGGGATTTGAATCATTACATTTACCCGATACCCCCATTGGAAATATTAGATTTTAATTAAACAATAATTTCACACAAATACTATTGCAATTTACTAATATGTGTGTCAACTACATTGGTATGGACATCAAGAAACTAGTCGGCTTCTCGTTGAAATGAATGACTTAACATTGTTAACAAACATGAGCTGCGCTCTCGGAAAACAGGGCTTTATGCTTTAAAGCGAAAATTGTCGTCCCATTTTAGCCTTTGCAGTCCGCACAGGCTAATCGGGGATAAGTAGTAGCAAAATTTCAAAGTAACGATGACGACCGACATCATATATATGATCAATATATCATCAATATATGAGTGAACCTCACGCTTTGTGTGTGAGACTAACCAGGAGTGAACAAAAACATGCTTATTGTTATGAATGAATTGGTATCAACAAGCATTTAAAAAATTGTAAATCAAACCCTTTTTGAATAAATATTTCCCCTTATATTAAATGCGCATTTTATTTATTTTCATATAATTTGATTCATGCTCATGTATTGACAGCAATTTTATAAAATGTGATTATAGAAGGTCGCATTAAGCATTTTGACAGTTACTGGTTATTTCAACAACACATAATCCCGTACTGTGGACCAATCATAATCAAGAATTGTCGTCAAATAACCCCACCTTTAACACCGCCCTTAGAAGCAATCTCTGAACCGATTGGACGTTCTACATTCCATTTTCGAGAACTTCCCGTAATGTATCTGTATAAACACACATATTGCAATTTGGATATTCCATATGCGCATTATCTTGAAACAGAGAATTGTCTATTACCTAATGTGGCATTTATGGCGATAACATATGTAATAATGTAACGAGTGCTCTTTTAACGTAGGAATTATTTATATAATTATTAAACTACAAGGATTTTTTGTTTTCTTTTACATTTTTAATGGAATCGCCAGCTGAAAGATAAAATCGCTGATATCATGATGTCCGTGCGCAGACTTTTCCTGATTTTTCTACAAGTAGTTATATGTGTGCATTCAATAGTTTTAAACGGGAGTTATCCTGGTGAAAACGACACTTTCATTAGTGCGTTGGTGGAGGAATATCGGAGTCTTTGTCCGTACACAGACACTTGTTACTTTGAGGCGAATCATATGAATTTGTCTCAATACAGTATTGCTACATATTCATGTTGTAAAGCATGTTTTTGTAGCGACTCGTGCGGAAATGCTTGCTGTCCTGACCGCTTAAATGCCCGACTATCCGAAGACGAGTTTGCTCGCATAAAACATGAAAAGTGCGTGTATCCACAGTTCCGACAATTCGACTGGACGTCGTCTAATGCCGAATCTTCATATATCATGGTTTCTCGATGTCCTTCCGAATATCATGACGTCAATGGAACTCGAATGAAGTGCGAGAAGGATTATCATGACTTTGACTTCAATGACAGCTTTGAGATGTTTCTGCCAAGATCCTCTTTGCACTCGAAGATTCTGTCTGGTTCATATTTGAACTATACTGTAACATATAAAAACGGTCACTGCGCAGTTTGCCACGGAGCGGCACAAGCTTTTATTCTCTGGAGACCCATGCAGGCATGTTTGAGTCCATTCGATTTTGGTTTTGTATTTAATAACCCAAAAAACATATCTAGGTTTGTTAAGTCAAAACCAAACTGTAATGTCATCTTTGAATTTCCGAAAGAATATAATGTAGACCCTGCGTCGTGCGTATTAATGATCGACAAATGCAACATGACTGGAAATTGGCGAGGCTATGACCCTAACGTCGAAGAAGCATGCCTATCGTACGAGTCTGTGTATAAAGGCGAATACAAAAACGTGCATTGTTTTATGTGCAATGGTTATGAAAAGGCTGAAATAGATGACTACTGTTATTGGCCAGATTCGAAAGTGCCATCAGAGCCTGTATCTTATACCGCTCTGCTATTCTTCATGGCAAAAGAAAAAATGACTAAAGACTATAGTGAAACTCCGTCAAACGACGAATCTTATTTAGACTATAGTGAAACTTCGTCAAACGGCGAAACTTATTCAGACAACAATATAGTTCCGTCAGATGGCGACGCTAGATGCTCTTCAAAATCCGTTTACGATCAATTTATGGTAATTAATTTGATAGCTTTTGTACATTAGCTTATTCTATTTTTAAATTATCTTAATTCTACGAAGCAAACAGTTAAGCATTGGATGGTTGCAAACAGTCAAAGTTAAGATGTTGAAACGGTCGTTGCATACGCTTTCTTAACGTCTGTACAGTTTTAAGACTAGATCTGCACAGCGGAAGTTGGTTCGTGTATTTAATCTGTCCAATCAATTTAACAAATACTCAAGGACATGCTATCACCATCCATAATTCAACCCTACAACAACTAACGTAAACGCAAATACAATCACTATTCAGAACTATTACGATTTACTGAATCACATGATTAAACATGGAAATATGAAGTTCCGTTTTGAGCAACCCTGGCCTTTATAATGGATACATTTTTTTTTCAAAACGTTAAGAAAACGTAATGAAGGCAATTTAAACGGCAAAACAAGCAGACATGTAAACATTGCGATTAAATGGGAAAATATCCGAATAAAATCACATTTTTTGTAAGTATTTGTCTAATGTACTATTATGACTCATAGCAGAGTAGGATTAGCTTGCCCGAAATGTATTAAGGTTACCCGATGACAAGCTGGGGTTAGTGATTATATAATAATAGTGTGATAATATTTAATACTACATAATATTTCACTGAATCTCACACAAATAAAGTTGAAAGGCGTATACAGTTATTTTTATTGTAATTATTGTATTAATCCGTCCATTTATATTGATTTGTAACAGATAGATACATTCTTATTCATAGCTTAACGTGGGTTTATATTTAATATATATATTATATATATTATATATATATAAATATATATCTAGATTGTTTTTTAGCGGTATTAATTCAATTTCCTATACACTTTCATAAATATTCATTAATGTGTACTAACTATTTAATGATAATCAATTTATATTTTCAGAAAATGTGTCGCCAACTCTCGTGTGCAAAAGGGTTTGTTTTGTCAGAGAGGGATATCAGTCGATGTGTTATGAACGACACGACCTCCCACCGGGAGAATGTCCATACACTAAATTTACAAGTTCAAATGATTCCAATTAAAACAACGAGGCTGAAGTCAAATGAAATTACCTTGTTCGCTGAAAAGGTTTTTCCGAACTTGATTCGAGCACAGGCGCGCTTGTTAAATCATAGAATCGGACTCTGCGAAAGCAGGTCATTCATTAAGTTGAAATTACCAGTAATGCCTTCCGTAGGAGATATTCTAAGAGGTGGCAAATTTGATGAAAACATTGAAGCGTTTCTGTTAGATATTTATTTGTATGTTGGAAACGTCCAAAATTTTACCGAACTAATGCAGAATATTGGCGGTGTATTTAAAAATCAGTTCATTGGACATTATCAAATGGAATTTAGTTATTTTGATCCGCGCTGGTTCGCAGTTAGCATTAATAAAGAGTTGTCAACATCGACATTAATGGAGATTAACAATAGACTTCACAGCCTCATACTTAAAGAAGCGTTCGAATACTCTATTAATGATGCATCAAGTGGAAATGCTATATTGCCCGTTAATCCCACAATTGCACATGATTGTTCTAGTACTATAATTATGACACCTTCACCATTTTGTTCCCGTGTAACAATCACTCCAGACGACGTTTCTGAGCATTTACCGGTTTCAGATGAATTATTACTCTCTGATACTAAATTCACCATTGGTAAAACTGTTCTTACTTTTGACTCGTATATTCGCATGTTTAGTGGTAATATATCAGTTTGCTGGGAAGAGTACATGGAAAAACGCTCGAAATATTTTACCAAAGTGTCATCCAATCCTTCAAAAACCAGTGCGGTATTTGGCTATATCTCCTTGATATGCTTATCCATATCCATACTATCGCTGATAGCCACGCTTATCGTTTATATAATACTACCAAATCTACGAACACTGCCGGGCCTAAATATTATGTCATTGTCTACATGGTTACTGATTTCCAGTTCGCTGCTGTTTGCTAATAATTTTGTTACTGTTGATGTTGAATGGCTCTGTAAAACACTCGGGTTTTTACTTCATTTTAGTTTGCTGTCCGGATTCGGTTGGATGTTCATATGCACGTTTCATATAATGCGAACGTTCACCAGTTTGACTAACCATAGCAAGAATGCACCAATTCCATACAGTACATACGTAAGATACGTGGCTGTCGCGGAGATTTTGGCGATAGTTCTGTCTGCTTCTCATGTAATAGTATCAATGAAAACAAATAACACATTTGGCTATGGCGGTCATCCTTGTTACCTCACCAATCCACGGATGAACCTGTTCTTTGTTGCAATTCCTATTTCTGTAGTGATGGTAACTAATTTGGTCATGTTCATTTCCGTTATCGTAAAACTTATGCGTCTCCCTCAATTGAACGGTACAAAATCTCGCGAGAGAAATAATATAACAATATTCATCAAACTGTCAACAATCACTGGCATGGCATGGATATTTGGGATCGTTTATGAGCTAACCGACGTAGAGTTGTTTGGATTTCTTTTCATAATTTTCAACGCCAGTCAAGGCGTTTTGATTATGTTCTCATTCGTGATAAACAAACGTGTTGCCAGCTTGCTCTTCAAAAACACATTCGCTGCGCCCAAAAGCTTGTCCACAAATCAAACTAAAACTCGTCCCACCAAGGAAATGGCCCAGGCTTCTCAACACGTGACGTAGTTGAACGAAAGAGTTGTTGTTACGATTGAAACAAAACCCTTTAAAACACGATACTGTATTTCGGTATCCTACTTTACTTATTGTAGGCGGATGTGAAAATATTTTAACCTTTCCGTTTATAATACTATCTTATTTTTCGGTGTTGATCATTTGAGTTATATTTAGAGTGAATGAAATACGTCATGTCAGTTTATGAGCCCCAGTGAGTGACAGTGTGTGGGCGTGAGTGGAAAAATCCATTTCAATTCCATAAATTAATCATTCAGACAATAATTAATCAGGAGAACATGTTATTACCTTTCGTAATAATTTATATGGTGTCATTAGACTAGAGACCATAACATAATCAATGTGTTACATTAAGTTTGCGTGTAGCATGATTCGCCGTGTATTTATATTCAACTTGACAACATTATTTGCAATTCTTGCTGTAAACACTTGTTCTGCATTTCATACAGAATTTAATTATAATGTTTTGTAGTTGTTCACGGCCATTAAACAGGGTATAGTAAGCCTCGCTTTCATTTTATGCCTTGAACATATAACGGGTGTCCAATTTAAATGCATTTTTATGGGACGCACTGCGTTACAGATTTTTCACTAACATATTATTTTAAGCGTTCATGTATTTATTAAATGTTACTATTTCATTATTATCTTCTGAAAAATGGTTTAATTTGTGAATGTTTTATAATGCTTGCATTTCCTTTCGAATATTGTTGATGAAATCGTTGTTTCATGTAAATTATATATGTTGTTCTGTTCAATATTTATGTTACACTGCAACCAGTGCAGTATTCTTTTCTCATCCTGATCTTTCATCATCGCTTGTTATGATGTGTATGTGTACACTCGTAAGTAAAAAAAAAAAACAGTTGCGTGTGACCATAGCGAGAGTACTGTGTGAATGCATTTTAAAGTGACTTTAACATTTGTAACCAAAACTGTAAAACGGTAATATAAATATACATTTCGGGTGGCATATACACTACACAACTGTGAAAATATTTCGCTGAAAACTCTGAATTTGTCTTGAAAATAAAGTTAAAGTATATTCGTAAAGATTCGTTGCATATTAGCTTGTGTAATCCACGCAGGCATATCGATGAACCACCTTGCGCTGATATTGATTTCATTTAAAGGAAACCTTTTTTAAACAAAAATCTATTAAAGCGGGAAAGAGTCGTCCGTGATTTGCCTGTGCGGACTGCTTCAAAAAATAATGGTATCAACGCTTCTGTCAACATTAATACATAAATTGAGATTGAAATGATGATCATTGAACTAGAGCTATATTGTTCTCCAACACGTATTGTCAATGAGATAATAACTCAGTTAGATTTAATCATTTAACTATTTATTAATAAAAGGATGTTGTACTATATTTATGTTTGTTATGTTTAAAATATAACGGTCTAAATGTGATGTAAAGGCAGGGACAATATTTTGTTAGCGATAAGTTATGGCACTACTGCAATTTATCTGTTAAAATCAAAAGGCAGCAGTATCATAAATTTGCCCCCGGGACCCTACCCCCCCCCCGAGTTTACCCCAGGGGTTCCAGATTGTTAAATGTACACATATTGTGTATGGATTGACTTTTCAACAATGAATATTGACAAAAATACATAGTTTGAAAAAATAACCCTCGTATAGGTATTATATATACACAAGGTATGAAACGCACTATATGCCTATTGCTGAAAGATTGTGGAACACTGGACGTGACCTTTTTCATCGAAAAAACACATGTTCCCATGCAGTTACCGGCAAAATGTAACTGGATTCGTTAAAAGACAGTAAAAGCAACGTGATTACACAACTAACCGATCTCCTGTTCGGCTATATGTCACTCGGTGTTTCATCTACACATGTACACCATTTTAATTTTATAACGCGTCATCTGGTTGGTTGTTCTAATTGTGTTGGACAATGATATGGCGTTTTAGAACCGAGCATTCGATCGACAAAATATGACAGCAAAACACAGACATGTAGCGAGAAAGTCGAATTTAATTGAATATTAAAGCTATTAGGCGAACAGGAGATCGGTTATTTGTGAAATCACGTTGCTTTTACTGTCTTTTAACGAAAACAGTTGCATCTTGTCGGCAACTGCATGGGAACATGTGTCTTTTTGATGAAAAAGGTCACGTTCAGAGTTCCACAATCTTTCAGCAATAGGCATATAGTGCGTTTCATACCTTGTGGTGTATATATAATACCTATACGAGGGTTATTTTTTCAAACTATGTATTTTTGTCAATATTCGTTGTTGAAAAGTCAACCCATACACAATAGGTGTACATTTAACAATCTGGAACCCCTGGGGTAAGCTCGGGGGGGGGGTAGAATTCCGGGGGGGGGGGCAAATTTATGATACTGCTGCCTGTGTTAAAATCAAATACGCGATATACCCGGTAATACAACTATGTACATTACCGTCAGATGTATACGCTATTTATTTGACGCGAAGGTTATTCTACATGCATGAAACCTGTTTGCACAAACCGCTCCAACTACAAATGAGCCGGAAGTGGACATGGAACCCGGGTAGTTAGAAGTTTGAATCGCGAATACGGACCACTGCGCGTTTCGAACTGTATACTTACAGAACAAATGTATATGTTGATAACTCTGGTCATTGAATGTCCTCGACTAGACCCGATAAAATAATAACTTGTTCATTTAAATTAAGCCTTAAATGATAATTTGACGCAAACGAATGTTTGTGAATGTTTTTTTTCCTTTAATATATTGCCAACCTCCAGTGAAATCAGCGCAGTGGTCTTTATCGACCTCCACAGCCAACAATAGAATAAGCGAACAAATTTAAAGGTTTTGTCGACGATATTTTGGATGGCATATCGATTCTGATGTCAAAACGAATCGTGTATTTACGAAAGTTGTACCACCTTTTTTTCTTTTTGTGTAATCTTTCATATTCGTGAGTTGAGACATAAGAATGATTCGAAGATAGATGACATCGATGATAATTCATAAATCGCAAATTTGTATGGTTCAAACGCGTTGTCGGATCCTTATGCGACGTACATTATCAACATTTGTAACTTATAATAGAAAATAAATAAATAAAATCGTATGAAGCAGCTGTTATATTAATTCCAATCATAATAAGAATGTGCACTTTGTACGGTTAAACCGCCTATTAGATAGCCTTACACAATTTCCACGCTGAGTTGTCGCTGCTTGCTCTCACACACAATCTCTGCAATCAAAAGAACATCCTACCAGGTAGGATTTTATTAATTTTGTTTAAGTATTGTATTATAAAAAAGTTTCTTTTTTTTGATATTATGAAAATTGTGAATACACTTAGGTTCATAATAAAAATAAACTACCTAAATTCAAAACAAAAAGCAAAAAATACAACGGTAAAATTATTTACCACGTGGCTAGGCTATCATCACGTGGTTTGTTATGAAGGCCGGGATTTGATCCACTCAAATCACTGCGCGGAGGTTGAAACTTAAATTGCCCAGGAAACGTGTGACTTCGCTAACTGTCCAGCATGTGTATCCGTAGTATCGACCCTCTTAATGAAAATATCTAAATATTTTAAGTTAAAAGATTGACAAACATACATGTTTAATATGTTATTCTATAGTTTAATGTGTATTCTTGGACAAACAACAAAAAACAGCTTAAAAAAGTAATGTTTTGCCAAAATACTTGCGGGACTTAGCTCCATGTAGAAATCAGTATCATGTACACCGTTTCTCATAATATCGACACTTCTGATTGGTTGCTAAGGTTTGTTACTATGCTTATGTTCTTTTTCTACACATTATTTCTTCATGGAAAAATCTTTGTTCAGGTTTCCCTTTATTATTTTTATATAAATTTCACAAAAAAGAAATTTATACAGAATTATTTATGTGTAATCATAATATCTGCCCTAAAAAAATATGACCTTATTTCAAATGAAATCCGGATATCATGAGAAAGGTCGTCGCAATAGTCATTTAAAAACAGCATATAAATTAAAACTTTAAAATGAAAAAGAAACATTTACTGTCCAGCTCTTTTTAGGGACTTTCGTCAAAGGCACGATACGGGTATCGTGGGTGAATCGATTCAATTATAACAATGTGGAAGTCTATAATAATGTTCTGTTTTTATCT
The DNA here is from genome assembly GCF_020536995.1 of Dreissena polymorpha. Taxonomy (NCBI): domain Eukaryota; kingdom Metazoa; phylum Mollusca; class Bivalvia; order Myida; family Dreissenidae; genus Dreissena; species Dreissena polymorpha. Next base: position 79,134,550 of record NC_068358.1, read on the forward strand.
TAACATTTAAAGATTTAAGGCGTATACAGTATAGTTATTATTTTAATTGTTGAAAGTTATTTACGTTAAAAATGAATTAATTTTCAGCAAATATTTCGTTTAATGTATGTATTACCCTTTGACTTTGTCTAAAACTCAAAAATAAATTCTTTGAAACGGCTCATTGACGACTAATACGATACATGTATATCTGAATGACAGTCTGTTTAATCAATAGTTAGTTACTTTTCTAAACAGATCTATAAATATTCACGTATTATTATTGATTTACAAGCAATTAATATTTTCGGAATATTTACCACAAACTGTCGCGCACAAAAGATTTTTTTGTAGCAGGATCATCATTGATGTACTCGTCCCGAGCCGGGAGGTTATATAAGCCCGAAGTCCGGACATACAACTTGAAATGGTTCCAACGAAGGTGGTGCCAGAAGGCATGATTGGCTAAGCGGATGTTGTTAGGGACTATATACGAGCTATATTTATTGAACCCAATAAAGGTATATTATTAACTAATGAGGTCAAGGTTAATGCCATGGTTACAGTAGATAATTCTTTAAGTTGAAGACACATGTAATGGCTTTGTTACCATATATTCTTTCGAATTATATATTAAATAGAAAGATTGAAGTACTTCTCTTTGCCATTAATTTCCAAGAAATTTTTGTCGAACAAGTTCGGTATCAAATAAGGATCACGGAAGTGCATTTCGAATACGATAATTATACATTAAACAACGTAATTAATTTTCCTTTATACGGATTGGTTCAGGATTCACATCAAGCCGGATTAGTCAACATTATTGGGCTTGAAGACAGACTGGTCAGTTTCTTTCTAAAAAGCAGTGCTCGAATTGGCATTTAATGTTGTATTGGATGGAAATGGTATATTTCAAGTTAATCCCGCACATTAACCTACACATTCCGTCTATATAATTTTCACACCTTCACGTATTTTACAAAGACCGAATGCTGCAAGGGATCACGCAACCGCGTCTGGTGAATCGTTACATGAAAGTATTTTTTTTCAACACATTTAATTTCAAGATTGCAGACAAGATCACACATTCAATATGAATTATAACAATAATGTTTTGCAATCAGATACAGAAAAACATCAACAGAAAACATGCAATGCGTCCAACACTTGTCTAAGGAAAAATATAATAGTAGTGTATAGTAAATATATAACGATTTACATAGCATACAAGTAAGTAAAGTATCTTGTTAATTTTATGATAACATGTAATTGTGTGCTGAACAAATACTATAAGAAAAACTTAGAAAAAGATAAAATAACCCAACATCTTCAAGCGTGTATAGAAAACAAAGCATGTGTACATGTGTATATGATAAAGCTATTCAAATTAATAAAGATTTTATTCACTTGTCAGATGAACAAAAATGTGTATTTGTTCTCTCCAACTTAGATTTAGCTAAGGTAACAGCCAAATCCTCTTATTATATTCTTCAACTTAGATTTGAAATTTAGGCACAAACTTCTACTTAAACGGCCACCGGAAAAACTTTGCGAAACCGAAATTTCGCAAACTTAAGTACCCTTTTTCTTAAAGATTTGCTACTTTGAGACATAGTATGCGATAAAAGTCTTATCGTTGATTAATAATTGGTTATTTTCACTCAAAAAACGCGTTTTCTTCACTATGAAATTTATAAGCAAAGTTGGGGTTCCCATGGGATTTTTGCATTTTCCCATGGGATTTTCGATTTTCCCATGGGATTTTTTCTCCCATGGGATTTTTTTCTCCCATAATTTGCAAATGGGTAAAAATCCCATGGGATTTTGAACATTTTAAAAAACGTGTTTTATTTGCGTTTGCAAGTATTTTAACGTTATTTAAGGACTGTATATTGGTTTTATGCCAATTATATATAAAAATATTTAGTAATAAAAAAATCCCATTTTAAAATGGGAGAAAAAAATCCCATGGGATTTTTCTTATTTTGAGAGATTTATTCATGAAACTTTCAGAAACATCATATTTTATGAAATGATGAACAACTACGATATTTTAATGCGTTAAGTCGTGTTTAAAAAAAAAACAAAAAATCCCATGGGATTTTTTCTCCCATGGGATTTTTTTCTCCCATGGGATATTTTTCAAATGGGATTTTTCAGTTTCGTAAGCCGAATAAGTTTCTTAATGCGAAAAACAACAATAAAGGAAATAATAATTATAATTTTGAATAATAAATTGAATAATATAAATAACATGAATATTTTTAAAATGAGTTACAATTAAAGGTTTATGCTAGTAGAACTTATCATTTCTTGTTCGAGCAGATGGTTGAGTCCAATTGGTGAGTATGCCAGCTTAGAACCAGTATAAATGCATCGCAGACAGACAACGCTGTCATACTGTACACACCGCTGAGTAACAATCTTTATTGCATTTCATTTTGCAACAGAAAATGAACTCCATAGTATAATTGATCTTATATATGCCCTCTGCTTTTGAAAGCGTGCAACACATTAACATAACAATAAGTCCATGCCAAAAACTATGTGCAAATTCCATTCAAAGCTATATACACATTATAAAGGTCAGATGACCCGCGTCATGCGAAAATGGGTCTTATGTCATATGCGGCCGAAGTTGGTCCATCCTAGCTTGTCCAACCGCGCAGTCTGGTCAGGTAATACGCTGACTGATATATAAAGTCAAGCCATGATTCGTGGTCTCATATTCAAACTCGGTAGCTCCTGTGCGAAACTTTCACCGGAAACGACGGCACCGAGACGGGCGCTCGAACTTTGCGGATGCGCGTTATATGTTATATATAATAGCGCGATGTGTTTTTTCTTGCCTCAAATTAGTAAGCCCAATCAGCGTTTTATTGTGTTCTTTGCTTCTACTATTAACAAGAACATCAACTGATACGAACATGAATTTTATTTTAATATGTTTATTTAATGCTCGGAAAACTCATTGTATATTTAGACTACTACTTATAAAACAAAGTCGGGTTTTCAACATCTGTTTTCGGCATAAAAATTGTTATTCCAAACCAGATTTTACGCACTTTACTGTACAAAATACCGTTAGGGCCACCGTGGTTACTCATTAAAATCCAGAGGGCGAGAATGCGAGAACGCGAAAGTACGATGACGACAGTGCGACAATACGATGGCGAAAATGCGTTCGTACGATTGCGAAAACGCGCTAGTACGATGACGACAATGCGACAGTGCGACAATACAATGGCGGCAGTGCGATAGTACGGGGGCGACAATTCGATAGTCATATCGTACTGTCGCCGTGGTATCATCGCAATGTCGCCATCGTTCTATCGCATTGTCGCCATCGTATTGTCGCACTGTCGCCATCGCATTTTCGAATTGCCGCCATCATACTATCGCGTTATCGCATTGGCACCATCGTACTATCGCACTGTCGGCTATCGCCATCGTATTGTCGCACTGTCGTCATCGTATTTTCGCACTGTCGTCATCGTATTATCGCACTATCGAACTGTAGTATTGTCGCCATCGTACTATCTCACTGTCGCCATCGTATTGTCGCACTGTCGTCATCGCACTGTCTGATTGTCGTCATCGTATTATCGCGTTCTCGCATTGTCGCCATCGTACTATCGCATTGTCGCAATCGTATTGTCACCCTGTCATCATCGTATTGTCACATTGTCGCCATCGTACTATCGCGTTCTCGCGTTCTCGCCCTCTGGATTTTAATGTGTAACCACGATGGCACTAACGGTATTCCGTAATACTGCTAAAGCACAGTATGATTAGGTCACTCCCAATGCTCAAATCTCTATGTCTATTTTAGTAACAACACATGTCTATGGAAGGATATTTAGGTAAAAGTTACATCATTCGTGGTGAATATTTACATTATGACTGATGCTTATTCTAATTTGCTTTATGACAATTCCAACATGCTTGTTGTCTATTCGTTTATACTTGATGATTGCTGCAACATTACATCATTCATGAATAATATTTACATTATGCGTGATGTTTATTCTAACATGCTTCATGACAGTTCCAACATGCTTGTTCTCTATCGGTTATACTTGATGATTGTTTCAACATGCTTGGTGACTATCCAATGTTTGTGTGTTCATTATTCCTGAAACCAGTCATAATCGGTTTTGCCACTAAGCGTCATTAACAACGGCAGTTAGCAACAGGCAGTAAGCAGAATGCAAGTTACTAAATTATGACATCAGGTGGCGCGCGTTTATTTTCCGTATGTTGAATAAATTACTTTTCGGAAAAAAAAGCGAAAACATCCGAATCATTTTGACTAGTAAACTGAATAAGCTGAATTAGTTCCCTTCGTTATATAATCTCCATTAAACTAAATACGTTCATTATTGCCATGAAGACCAGTAAGTTTACACAATGAATTGACTGCCGTGAATGTTTTTGATATTTGTAAGATGCAATTGGCACTCAAGAAATTATACATGTATTTTATTCAGAACATAACGGGGCTGATGTGTTGGAATTGTGGCCCTTCCCTAGTCCAAATAATTACAGCAGACGTAATCTACCTCTATCGACCTCATATTTATAAAGTAGCCCAAACCCCCATTGCCACAGACCTGTGCGTGAAACTTTCAGATTTCTCTAGTCTGTTTACCATGCTATAATTACAATTTCTATAAACACATATTTATCATTTTATGACTATATAATGTCTGTGGTATACAGAGAAACCTGAAAGTTACAAGTACTCGTGTCTAGTACTGTACAACTATTGTACTCCTCGTTGAGAAAACAACTACTTCATCTACATGTATTAAAATATCATAAAACATAATTTTCAATCAAGGTGGAAAAAATCAATAAATAAATGTCATATAAACAGGTTTGTCATGAACGTTGACGTCGCTCTTGGTTACCAGAAAAATTCCCACGCACGGATTTCAACCGTCATTGTTTACAATCAATTAAGTGCATAAGTACTTGAATTTGTATAGTGTTTTTTAAAAGTGTCCAGCTACAGGTGGTTAGCGTGTGGCTATAATACTAGTTAGTGAAAACATATTTTGGAATGATAAGTAATCATATTATAACGAAAAATCAACTTTTCTTAAAAAAAATAAGTTAAATATATATTCAACAAGGTATCCAACTCGAAATCATCCGAAAACGGGATGCATCGTTTTAAACAGCCATTACTTCATCAATTTTGCAGCGATTTTCACGATCTTGGTCTTATTCAACGCAGAAATAAATTTCCTTTCTGGAAATGTATATGTCTTGCAATATTTTTACAAATACTGGGTCAACTTTTAAAAAATAACACGATACACAACTCGCGTGACCCAGCTGTGATCGATCAGACAGTATTCATGACTGAAATCTTCACGGGGAAATGGGCATTTTCCCTGCAAAGTTCACGAACCTCGATACCATAATTCAATAAAACGTATGAAAAAAACATTCTTACCGTGCTTGCCGTAGAATTATGCATCAAAACTTACTGTCCAGCGCATTTTCAAACCTTTGTTTACATACATTTCAACCAACTGACATTTTAAACACAAGAGTGATTTCATTGCTCCAATGCGGAGTTGTGTCTTTACAACTGGAGATTTCATTCATAAATACGGTCTGATCGATAACAACTGGGTCAAGCGAATTATGTATAGCTTCATTTCTTAAAATTTGACCCAGCATGTGTAGAAATATAACAATATATATACATTTCCTAAAAGGAAATTCATTTCTGCGTTGAATAAGACCGGGTCATGAAAATCGCTGCAAAATTAATTTAGTAATGGCTGCTCAAAACGATGCACCCCGTTTTCGGATGATTTCGAGTTGGATACCTTGTTATATATAAAACGGTAGTGATTTTTTTTTTTATAGAAAATTTGATTTTTCGTTTTAATATGATTATTTATCATTCAAAAAGATGTTTTCACTAATTATTATCATAGCCACACGCTAACCACCTGTGTGTCCAGCACGTGTGCCGGGAGAACAGGGCTTAATGTATTTTTTGTTAAGCTCTATAATATTTATATCCAATCTGTATGAAAAAATGTCGGTGAACATTATTCCGGTGTTAATTTTTGAAAATATTGAGGCATTCGTTAATTATGGATCTAAAACGGAACATTAATCCGCAAAAAAAAACACCGGGCATATTGCATATTAGATCGGACACATGAAATTATTTCGAAAGAAAGCAATAAGAGTTTCAATTCTACATGAGTAAGTCTCGCTGTGCACGATTACGCTCTTATTGCTCGTATATATTTGACTCTTGGCAAATACCTAGTGTTTTATTTTGCTTAATCTAAATTGTGTCATGCATCTATATGTACTTAAAGCAGCATGACCAACAGCTCTTTCATATGTGAAAGAGATTGACACGAAATACCTACCCATCTATAATAAAGTTTATATGTGCACTTCAATATTATAGTATTAAAGCATTTTATGTGGTGCAATATAAAAGTACTCTAGTAAATTTGAAATTATGTAATCGATTTCCTCTCAACATACCTGCAAAGTTCCAGATAACTTTTTCAGCAAAATCTTGGTTTACACTCTATAATAATCCAGCCTTAAAGTCTATTATTAATTCTTTTTTTTCAGGTAAATATAATTTTTGGCACATCCGCATTTAGGTTTATAGTCTAAGAAGAGCTAATGACAATTGCCGGGTTACAGCAGACTTTTTGCGATAAAAGGACCAGATAATGGAAAACGTTCGGCTTTTCGACTGTTGTAAAGATGGTCTGTTATTCATAATAACATTAAAGTGCTGTTGATTTCATAATTGTAATGAGGGCCTAGACGAGTGGGAACTCATTGATAAAATGTTTACATTATATGCATTGATATTGAGTTTTACGCATGATCACACATTTTGAATTCTTATTTTATTTTTCCAATGTGTAACCGTACGCACAGAATTTAAGTCTACTTTTTTACTAAATTTAATTCAATTTTTTACGACTTTAAGCGTCTTATCTGGAGCTCTGCATACATGCATTAGTAGCATATATTGAAATATATCCATAGACTTTCTTTGGTTATTGAAGGTAAATTACTGTACAAAAATTATGGTTAGTCATTAACCAAAAAAAAGTTAAGTCTACAAACACGCGGTTAATTTCGGTTCAGTAGCAAATATCTTACAAAGGTGCGCAACTTCTCCTATAACATAAAATTTCCGTTATACGCCGTAAATTTCCGTAGTCCTCCGTAGCATTTCGGAATGACTGTCAATTGACATCATTGTATCATGCATGATAGTATGTTGCTTTGTGCTTGGGTGAAACTCACATCTTACCATCGCGTTAATTTATTAAACGCATTAATATTTGATTTCATTATGCACTGCGCCTATTTCACAAGTCTCTCTGCACAAACCAACATACACATATGCAATTAACGAACAAGAATGTTGCATCTGTACACATGCATGATACCATTAAGCAGAATGTAAATAGACATTGGACATCAGGCAAGATGTAAGTGTCATCAAGCATGAAAAGGTGTCTACATACTAATTGAAAGTACCATCAAGAATCATGACACAGTCACAAAGAAGGATGTAATTTTTACCTAAATACCCTTCCATATTTGTCGGCACTGTGTGTTTGCTTAATTTCACTGAAGAACGTCTACTGGTAAATCTTACAAAAAAAGTGATAAATAAGACTGAGTAGCAATTTTTTCGGCGTTGCTGTTTAACGTCAAATTTGGCCTTTCAACGAACTTCTTAAAAGCCCATTGAATTTTAATGAAGAAGTTTCCCGCTTGTAGGTCCGAATGAATTAAATCAAATTTTGCAATTGGCAATTTGATAGAAATCCCCATAAAACATTGCACATAGCTTTCTGAAATAAACAGGCCACATTGAACGCATTCACGATATCCAACAGCTCTCTTTGCAAAGACCTATCTAGTGTTTCTTGGCCGTGTAAGATCTATAATTAGAACATCGTCACCTAAACATCTACTAATAGAAGAGCATATTTTGGGGAAACAAATTCAATAAGAGTATAAAACGTCCACGATCAATAATGTGTAGTTTGTTAAAGATATCACGGCAGTAAAAACATAGCACTTTAAAGAGACCACAATCTGGTACATTTGGTCAATTGTTGCGTCCGTGGCGGACAATACATTTTTAAAAAGAAAGCGTACAAAAAAGCAAACACAAAGTTCTTCGTAAGCTTGTTTTAATCTTAAAAACACATAATCGACAGTCATTCCAGTCAAATACAATACTAACAGTCAGCACTCTAGAGATCAAAATTGCGGATATAAATATTTAATTCAGGGATATCAAGTGTATCAAGTTCGAATTCCGGAAAAAATAGCCGGTAGTCTGGGGCATTAGGTCCCTTACAGGGATAAAAGGTAAATCCCCGCCCGAGCCGTAGCTAATTGATTTATTGTAGTCTTTCTAGTTGCAATTTCTGGTGAGTACAATGCGGAATATTACGGATATTTGCAACATGTCGAAGATTTTCGGAAAGTAGCGAAGAGGTTTTCGTCAGTTAATATTCATGTCCGTGCCGGCCGCTAACTTATCAGAATCAATAAAAAAGAACCAGGAAAAATCGGTACCGATCGCAAATTTCCGGAATTCCGATAAAGCTTCAACATAATTTGTTCTCAAATGATCGCGTACTCGAACGAATCTGTCCCTACGCCTCCAACTCCCTTTAAATCTCATCGGACGTACATTGATCTCAAAATCTATCCTTGACGACTCAAATCATATTTCCTGAATAGTTTGGCCTATTGACGTCCCTGTAATTATAACAATGGTCTTTTGGATAAACACCGCTAAGTTGTTGCAATATAATAACCGTTTAAAATAGTTACCGGTTTTCATTTAATAAAATGATTAAGTCATATTCGAGATTTCAGCGATTGCCAATATTTTGCTTTTGTTTCTCATAAGCATATGGTGCTTGGTATCTGCTATTGACTCCTATGTAGATTGCAAATATTACATAACCCTTACAGCGGCCGAGCGCAGATATCTGCATTTGGCCGCTAAAAAGAAAAATCTTTGCGCATTAATTTAATTCAAATCTCATTATCATAATCAAAATCATCATCATCGTCGTCGTCGTCACTACTACCACCACCACCATCATCATCATCATCATCATCATCTTCTTCTTCTTCTTCTTTTTCTTCCTCCTCCTCCTCCTCATCATCATTAACAACAACAGCAACACCAACTTAACATCATCATCAAACAACAATAAACATCGGTAGCATACAATGTGCTTCATCAACCATACATAATTATATGCGTTAAAACACCATAATAGAACAGCATGAATGAAGCTGTCTATTACTCTTTTATATTTCCTATACCAATATTTTTTTTCGTTAATTGAAGGACTAGTTGAAATCTTCTATAAAAGCCCTCCCACCCCCCCAAAATAAAAAAAAATAAAACATAATAATAATAACCCTAGCAAACAACAATAAACATAGGTTAGTTAGTATACACTGTGCTTTAGCAACCATGCATAATGAATGTTTATGACTTCGGACCGTTGTGATCAAATTTAAAAAAGCAAGATGGTATGTATGCGGCACACAACACATAGATAATTATAGTTTTATACCTTAAACGTAGTTCATCAAAATAAAGATAAGTTATTATCTATGTAATACTTAAATTAGGTTTATAACGTATGCATATTTGTCTAAAACTTGTGAAATGTGATTCGTAAGCCGACGACAACATTATCATTCGGACCCTTCTCCCCACCTAACAATCGAGATTAAACACCTGTGGAGATCCCGATCTTATCAATGAATAAACCGGTTCAATGATGTCAAGTCAAATAAAACATACTATTACTATCCAAATAAATATCTATCAAAAAATGTAAATTGATATACCTACTTAACTAAAACTAAACTTAAACGATTAGCAAGAAAAATATATAAAGAAGAAGCAGGCAAAGTAGACAAATTAATTGTAACATATGTTTTCTCAGTCTCCCACTGTTGAACAATATAAATAGTATTTATCGCCACCTCAAAAGGGATCTTTATCACACGTTTGGACTCAACTAATATATAATTGTGACAGGACAAACTGTCAACAAATACCTTGTTAATGTTTTATACATAACTCCAATCAAAGGTCAACTTCCAAGGAAACTGCGGCATGTTAAAACTGTTGATTATGACAAAATGTTGTTTAGTACAAATCAGTACAATAGCGTCTGTTATGTGGCCTATACTAATCCAGTTAAATAAAACTTTAATCGCAGAAAAGTTTAGATTCTTTACACCTTTAAAGGGGCCTTTTCACAGATTTTGGCATTTTTTTTAACTTATTCATTAAATGCTTTATATTGATAAATGTAAACATTGGATCATAAAAGCTCCAGTAAAAAATCAAGAAAAAAAATAAAAAAAAGGAAATGTACATTGCCCGGAGCAGGGTTCGAACCAGTGACCCCTGGAGTCCTGGCAGAGTCCTGTAGTATAAACGCTTATGCCTACTGAGCTATTCCGCCGAGTACACATTCTCGACGTATTTTATACCTTATATAAGCAATCTTCGTAGTTTCACAAAATTTAACGACAAAAACAGAACTCTCCAAATTATTCAATCGTTTCGCGTTGCAACGCTTTATAATTTTTAGGTTTTAAAATCGTCAAAAGATGCATATAATGGCTATATTAGAGCATGGTTAATGTTCAGTATTACTGTTTCCTCACAAATATCATAACTAAAACGAAAACTTACGAATCTGAAACAACTTTTTTCAATTTTGTCAATTTACCAAAGCGTGAAAAGATCCCTTAAAGAAAATATATATAACAGTTCTTTCCTGTTTTAACAAAATGATACATTTAAAAATAAATTATGAAGCATCGCTAGCAATATTAGAAAGAGAAGTAGAAGGAGTATTATTATCAATAGTAGCAGTAGCAGCAGCAGTAGCAGCAGCAGTAGCAGTAGCAGAATCAGTAGCAGTAGCAGTAGCACTAGCAGTAGCAGTAGAAGTAGCAGTATCAGTAGCCGTATCAGTAGCAGTAACAGTAGCAGCAGCAACAGCAGCAGAAGCAGCAGCAGCAGCAGTAGCAGTAGCACTATCAGAAGCAACAGCAGCAGCGGCAGTGGCAGCGGCAGTGGCAGTAGCAGTGGCAGTAGCAGTGGCAGTAGCAGTGGCAGTAGCAGTGGCAGTAGCAGTGGCAGTAGCAGTAGCACTATCAGTAGCAGCAGCAGCAGCAGCACTGGCAGCGGCAGTGGCAGCG